>NC_056725.1:131405680-131465680 GCF_019279795.1 Protopterus annectens | reverse complement strand
TATATATATATATATATATATATATATGTGTGTGTGTGTGTGTGTGTGTGTGTGTGTGTGTGTGTGTGTGTGTGTGTGTGTGTGTGTGCCTGTAAAGCAATGCATACCTCACGCAAACACACTTACACACGCTTACTGGTGTTTATATATGCTTAAACCTGCTTACTAGTGCCTTATTCATTATGACACTTTGCTCCAATTCACTTTTAATTGTTATTTTGCAGGTTATACAGCGGGCTGATGTCGAAATATGTTCATATACAGATTACCGATGGAAAATGGTATGTGCTGCAGTGGGATTCGGAACAGGAATGTCTGTTTGTTAGGCAGATGCTCTAACCAATACACTATTGCTGTGCTGCTTCATTTGCATATATACCCATATACCCATGACTCCTAGTTCCTCAAACACCCACCCCAACACTTCACTAACACTGCGGTCTTCCATTCTCCTGTTGGATTCGTGGTGAATCCACACCATTACACGTTGGCCACTCCCTACTCCTGTAGACCCATCCCATCGGTTGACTCACTCCACGTATCCTCAGAAATCCCAAACTTTTAGTCCACAAACATTGGTGACATGAGCGACCAATAGAACACTATTCGCAATTTTTGGGTTGTCCCACATGGGACACACATGTCTTTATTTCAAGATTGGACTCTATACTTCATTACATCCTTACTCCCGTTAACATGACACTACAATAAATTAATAAGTATGATTATGTGGTAACGCACATGTTACACATGATAGCTAATTATGTATGAGTTTGGCGTAATTCTTTTACAAATAGGCCGGTTTAGTAATTGGCGTTGCCGTAGCAGGCAGATCACAGGAATGATTCCATGTGTGAGAAAGTACTCACATTTGATTTTGTCAGCACATCACTGACTTCGGACATTGTACACACTTCTGCATTTTAGCAGTTTCGTCCCTTTCCTCTTATGCACAACCTATTTTTCTATCTACTGTCGAGGTTTGTAAGGGCATATTCATGTTATTTATGTCTGCAAATGGAATGAATGTGTTACAGGGAATGTACTTCTACATATAGATGTATGCATGTGTGTAATCATATATACTTATAACGAACTCACTGACCTCCATGAGGCGGTCCAATTAGAACCAGCCCATCCAACCCTGACACACCTGGATCCATAATTTCATACCCATAGTTTCTCCACCCCACCCGAGTTCAACATATACACATACCATCCATTGTCCAGTTGCAATCGCAGCCATGAAACACTTCCACACATTGCCTTCTCCTGAGTGTTAGGGGCCCTGCATGTATGTTGTCCCAACCCATGTATTATCAGGCTCTCCCACCATTTAGTCCTTGAACATACCTGCAATTGCTTGTGTAATGGTCAGAGGTCCAATCATCCTATCAATTTTTGGGTAGTGGACTACCCTCTGATTGTTTGTAAAGTAGACGTAGCAGATCGACTATGTTACTCCCACTGGTAGTATCCTGCCTGTGGTGTGAGTAGCAGTGCTTTGCTCACTCCTGCCCAGCTAGATATGACATATGCTGACAACACTATATAATACTGGAGTTGCTGTTGATTCCCTTATCATTCCTTTTGTATGCTTTATTGTTACGATGTTCATTCTTTATATATATATATATATATATATATATATATATATATATATATATATATATATATATAAAATATTATATATCTGTACATACTTATATACATTTCCTATGCTGGGCACTGCTTACACCTGCGCAAGCACACTCATACTTGCTTACTGGTACTTATATATGTTTACTACTGCTTATTTGTGCTTACACCTGCTTACTAGTGCCTTATTCATTATGATAGTACCACTTTGATTGAATGAAACTTTCGTTAAACATTTCATGTGGTACTCCAGTTCACATTTACATGTTATTATGTAGGATTTTACAGCAAAATGACATGCATTCCACATAGAAAATGATATGTGCTATAGCTGGACTTGAACTGTGAATGCCTGTTTATTAGGCAGATGCTCTAACCACTACACTATTGACATTAATGTTGACTCTGCATGTTTTTCTCTATTTGAATGATTTTGATGTGTAAGCTACCCTCAGCAGGGGGTAGTGACGTGCAAACACGCTGAGCTTCACTTACACTTTTGATATTGAAGCAATACAAATGTAAAATAGGGACATGGGGTATCTAACTGTGAAAGTTCTAGGGATGGGGCTCACCATTCCGCTACGTGCTTGTGTGTTTACTACTTTGATTTTAGTTCAGTGTTTGTGGATACTCTTGTATGCTTAACATACATTTCAGTATCCACAGACACTGAATTAATTGCTTACTATTAGAGGCGGGCTCTAATAGTAAGCATAGTAGGTTGTGCAACTGTGGGGGCATGTTTCCACTTCCGTAGAGCACTTGAACACGCCCCCTGCACTCGCACACGTTTTCTGTGCACGTCGAGGGTGTAATGAGGACGCTCAGCACAAGGCTAAAACTGTCCTTGCGCCAAGCTTCATGAATCCCGAGGATTGTTTTTTTTTTTTTTTTTTTGCATGTATTGTTCCGCTCCAAAGAGTCAAATGTGGTATCTGCTGTCCAAAAGAAGAAAGTAAAGCCAGAAGTGAAAGAACAGTCAGCAAGTAAGTTGGTGAAGCTTGAAGACAGAGTTCAATGTTACTAAAAGAAAAATAGGATGCAAGTAAGCCATTGCATTTTTTTCAGAGAGAAACTCATGTAAATGACTTATCAATGGACTAAGTTACCTGAGAGGAAATTGTTAATTGAATGGGGTCATAACATGTTCTTTCCTTCAACCTTTGTAAATTACAAGAGACCTCAGCAATTTCTTACCCAGTATTCCCTGAAAGAGAGAATGATGTTCCTTCTTTGAAAATTTAAAAATGATCTATTGTTAAACAGTCTTAAATTTTTTGTAAGCAGGATTTTTGTCATGAAATGAGATGTGATGAGATGAGAAAAAAATCCTTGTGTATCAGACTAAAGCCAATCTAGGTTTAAGTTTCATGTTTATATTTAACTCATTATATATGTGAGAACAAGTGAATAGGTGAGCTTGTCAGTTAGTTTATATCTTACATATGTTATCGAGGTGGATGCAAGCATATGCATATCTCTCCGCCTCTACGCTAATTCAATTCTATTAGAAATATAATAACAAAAGCATTGCTAGTTAGCTGCCCTCAAAGGCCATTATAAGCCTAGTCAATTTCCTTTTTGGTGCTTGAAATAATCTATCCCATTTGGTTAGAGTTTGGCCTTACTCATCCCATGGTCAAAGATTATATATTCCCTCTAGTGAGAATAACTAGGATCATACCATAGAGAATGTGAGGGGACCCATGCATGAGATAAAGCATTTAGGAACTGCCTCTGTCCATGAACGATTTGATTTATATTAATGCTTACTTCTTCTTCTTTCACCTTTTCCCAGTTAGGGGTCGCCACAGCAGATTACCTGTCCGCTCATGATTGGCAGTAAAGTTTTACAGTGTTGAGTTGCCAGCCTGGCACCCAACCTTCTACAGAAGGCACACACATGCACACCTAGGGCCAATTTAGTGTGTCTAATCCACCTACCGCATGTCTTTTGGATGTGGGAGAAAAATGGAGCATCTGGAGGAAACCCATGCAACAACAGGGAGGACATGCAGACTCCTCACAGAAGGTACACCCCAGCTGAGGATTGAACCAGAGAACCTCTTGCTGTGAGAGGGCAATGCTAACCTCTGTACCACCATGGCTATTAATGCTTACTAATAATAATATTACGTTGGTGACATTTGTAGACATGATTTTCTATAGTAAATTGAAAAATTTAAAAATATAGATCATAACAATTATTTATGTATATCTTTGCTTTCGCTTCAGTGTGACAGTTGAGATGTTAGATTTATTTTCAGAATTTCTACAGTATTACTACTTTAGATACAAACTGATCATTACATGTACTCACTTCTGTTGATCTTCCTGCAAGTATTTATATGTTCGGCTTCCTTTTCTAGTTCTTGAGTTAAACTCATTTATTTTTATTATAAAACCAATGTTTCAGTTTTTGAGTCAAGTACAGAAGATGATGAGACATTCAACTCTTGATGTCTATATTCCTTACCTTATTTAACTATCACTGACCTAACAGAAGTAACTAAAACAGTGGTTGTTTCTCTTAGGTGAGTTGAGCAGGGCTATTTCTGAACTAGCTACAATGGATATCCTCTTGTATATGATATCACCACCAATGGAGTGGTGCTTTGGGCTGCTCAAGGTTTTAGGCACAGTATGAGGTGACACACTCCGTGTAAGTGTTTTAAATTATTAATAGACCTGAAGTGCATTACCCTTCAATTGTCAGAGATAGCTTTGAGTATTTGTTAACTTACATCATGACTGTATTTTTGTGTGTGTTTTTTTTTCAATCTTTCATTGGGAGCAAAGATGTGAAACTTTTGTTATGGTTGTTTCATCTCAGAAGTGATATTCTCATAGAGATGGCTTCTTTTCACCAAAATCACCAAAACAATAACCCTTATGAGAGTTTTCATAGTGTTATAATCCAACTACTGGTTCATATATTCGTTGGCAAAATTTAATTTAAGAATTTTGGTAATGAGACAGTAGTGAATCCATGATGTTTAACAGGTATAGTGGTCATTCTGGCCTGATACTACTACTTTGTACTGAGTGTATTGTTTTTTAATGGGTACAAGATGGCTGAGGTACATAAATACATTCAGGAGGAATGTTAGATCACTGATATTTTTAACATGCACTTTAAAGAGACAAGAAACAGGTTTAGTGTATTTGGGATAAATAGAAAAAAAGAAGAAAATGTTTTATGTCTCCCTAATTTCAAGGATATAAAATTATATAGATACTAACTTCAAATGTAAATGGAGTGACCATACCTCGTAAGACAGCCAGTGTTATATTTATACAGGAAGCACATATGTCATTTCAGGAACAGGTCACACAAGATAAATGACGTATAAGGATCGTTAGTATTCTACTTTTGATAATATTAAGAGAGGTGTAGTGATGTTTTAGCTCAAAATGTGAGATTTCCTATTATTGTATATATTACTAACCCATATAATAGGTCTGTGGCTATTCATGAACATGGGGCTCACTACAGTTACCACTGACCAGTAATGGAGAACTGGCAGTGGACCCTAGCCATACTTACTCTGTTTTAGGAGTAGTGATAATCATAACTGGTGGCTGGAACTTGATTACTGACCTCTTGTGTATACAGAATATCATGAGGATATTAAAGTCAACTCAGATAGGTAAATACTTTCCTGCATGTTATTTTATAACTGGTTAACTGATGTAGCAGAAGCTTTCTGACTGGTTGGCAGGGTCTTTCCTGTTTTTTTCTCCAAAATAATAATTTTTTTTCGAGACTAGATAAAACAGTGATAATAAGATAGTTTATCTTGTTTTGTCCCTAAAAGCACTACCTATAATCAGAGCTGATCATCTCCCTTTGGTTCTTTTCCTGACATTTTGGATATAATTTATATCAAAACACTGGAGATTTAGCACTTTTTCTGTTAATTAAACATTTTCTGTGAATAGTATAAAAGTTAGAAGAGTGAGAGATCAGGAAGTTGGATGTAAACCCCAAAAAAGTTCAGGAGTAGAATTCCTCAAAGGGTTTTTTAAGGGCCCATAGCCCAGTATATTAAGACTGGTTGATGCCAGAGTAGGTTCTCATAGGCCATGTTACCTGAATGGATTAGAAATATGCTGGCCCACTAGACTAGTAGGTTGTAGGTTTGGTCAAAAATATACAAAAAGCTAAACTCCAAGTTTTAAAAGGGCTAGATAAAACTTTGAATTTCAAGAGGAAATCTTTGTGTTTGCATTACTCTAATGATCTTCCAATAGCACAGAAATCATTGGCTTAAATCAGATGAAAATTAAAAGAGTAATCACAGAGAATGTTGGAAGTCCTGGCTTACTCACTGTGAACAGACCATTTGAATTGCAGCAAGAGTTTCATAAATATTACTAGCAGTTTTATACTGCTGAGATGAAGGAGCCTTTTCAATGTCAGGTTACAGATGATGTTTTAGAAAGGTTTCCTTAAGCTCCACTTTTGGAAGATTGATCTGTTGACTCTCATATTAAAGGAATAAGTGATAACTGCTTGTGGTAAGCAAAGCAAAGGAAAGTACTCAGGGCTTGTTAGCTCACCTAAATCTGTAATTATTGGGAGAACGTTGTTATACAATTTGAATGAAATTTTCAGTTCATCAGGCATTCTGCCTTTAAGGAAGGATGTGTTTCCAAGAACCACAAAAGAAGGAAGGGACTCCCTCTATCTGTCACCAGTAGACTAGGTTTAGTTTTAATCCGAGAGTATATGATTTTAATGGCAGTGTTTGTGTCCAGGTTGCTCCTGTGTTGCCTAGCCTGATAGACCCAAATAAATGTGGATTTATATATAGTATAAAATCATTTTTTAATTCAATTAATGTCCTCTTACTCATTTAGGAGGGACAGCTGAAGGCAAGCGTTTGCTGGTGTTCAAACTGGACATGGAAATCTGGTTTGGTTTAGCTGAACAGAACCTTTAGTTCTATGTCCTAAGGTCTTTTTGCCTTCTAGTTTAGTCCGTCAATTTGTGTTAGAGGATTTATATTGGTTTAGTAGCCTGTGCATTAGCCAATTCAGTTTTGTTGACTATGTTTTATATGAGCCATTCCCCATAATTATCTATACTTTTCATATTGCTGATGTTTTATGAAACTCAGATACAATGGAATTTGGAAAAGCAGGAAAAGATGCAAAGTTATCACTCTTTACTAATTATCTCCTGATAGATTTGTTATCATGGGAGAAATGATAAGAACATGTTGAACTTGTAAGGAGAAAAGCTTTCACCATCTTTTATTTCAATAACAGCAAATTTAATCATTTATTTGTGAGATGGGGTGTTCTATCAATACATAAAAGGCATTTCAGGATTTAATTTTTGACATGACACGCTACATATGTCTCATTGATATATCATTTCTTCCTAAGAAGATATTTACTTCTCTCAGTAATATTGAAACACAGGCACCTTTTCTGCCAATATAATTCCATTGTTTTATCTTCTTATTAAAAATGCACACTAATCAGTGTTACTTTTTTAGGAAATATATCAGTGTTCTCTTTATAAAATTATATGTAGATATAGATATAGATATATACTACTCTTTTTGTTTATTATTATTTTATTGCACATGATGATATCCTGTTAAGTCTTGACCTCTACTCTGTGCACTCCCTTGTAGAACAGTTTAATTGTAGTAGGGCTAGCACAGCATTAGCAAAATTTGACTTACTATACAATTGATATGTCCTTTTATAGTGTTATTACTTCTAGGAAAACAGGAACAGTAGCCATGGTTACATGGTAAAAGATTACGTTCTGCTATGAATGTAATGGCATTGGCATCATAGATCATTTCAAATTTTTGGATAGGTCATGTAAATGGCAACATCTTGTCTTGGCATATTTGATGGAAGACAGTTTATTATCTGATAGCCTAACAAATGCAGTGCTAAAAAGATTGTTGGTGCAATGCAAACAAATGCCCTGTGTTGAGATGATGCTGTAGACAAGATGGTGCACAGAGAAGGAGTTGTTGAAACAATGGTGTAAAGTTTGAGCTAAATCTGACTGAAAGTATATTGTTTGTGTCCTCAATGGGTGAATATTTACGATTGTTATATATGAGTTCAGTGCAATGCAGTGTTGAGCATTACTTCTAAAATTCCTAGTATTGATGAATACGGCTTTGTGGTTGTCCTTTACAGGGGTCACAATTCTCAGTTCATGCTCACACTTAGAGCATTTCATTTTGCTTCTGATCTCCTTATTTAGCTTCATAAGTTCACCTGTGGAACTGAAGGTATTCAGCTTGATCCTTTGGAAAATGAGTTTCTATAATTTCTTACACCATTTGGTTATGCTGGTATTCCACAACAGTGGTTTGTTTCTAATCTTGGGATTGTGGATGGGTCAGATGGGGACATATGTGTCAGTGCAAGCAAGTAAGCAATACATTTCAAATCACTGATGTTTTAATCAAATAATGCCCCCTCAAATGCGCTTAATGTCGCATGAACTATACTATTTTAATAGCTGATGTTTTACACAGAAAATATCCACTAATACACACTTCACTTTGTTTTGAGTATCCTTTTTAGTAGATGATGTTTTACTCAGAGATCACACATATCTGTACATCATCTTGTATAAACTTTGTATTTTTAATATCTCATGTTTTACACAGAGAATTCCAACTAATATGTGCGTCATCTTGCATTGATTGTGCATTTTAGTAGTTGATGTTTTATAGAGCGAATTACCACTAATAGTTGCTTCATTTTGCATCAACCTTACATTTTAATAGCTGATGTTTTAAACAGAGAATAACAACTAATCACCAGTAACTCCCATCAGGGTGACCCTTTGCCTTTGTACTGGTTAAGTAGGTTGCTCAGTCATACAGTATACAAATGAAGATTACAGATCAAATCAAAAATGCAGCATTAAGCATATATTAGCATCTCATCGCTTTAACCCTTCCTGACTTCCACATTACAGCCAATATTACACTCTGATCTATAGGTGTTATTTCCTATACTATATTCAGAATATCTGCTTTAAAAAAATGACTGTTGAACACAGAACCAGGGGAGAGTTAATGAGGCAATTTGAATCAATGCATGCAAGCTACATTCAATTTTCTAATCGTTCTTAGTAAAAAATTGACAGGCACAGCCTAAAATTTAAGGATTCACATGAATATTCTGCTTAATCTATGATCTAGAGCCTACCAGTAAAAAAGCACATACTGACTTTTCTAGGCTCCTTGTTTTATGTTAAGCTTTGATACTGGTAATGTGACTTCTGGAGCTATAATGTGAGACACAAATGGGAGACATTGAGCAGAGAGCTGTTTTCTTTTATTCTCATTTAAATGCATATTCTAATGATATAATGTTCAATACAAATTATTATGTAGAAGGCCAGACTTCATAATGTCTAAGTAAGTCATAACATGACTCATGAGGATATCCATCACACTGTAAGTAAACTAAGAATGCACTTCTTAAGGGTAAAACAGCAGTGACTGTCATTGTGCTTGTTTGGTGAAAGTCTTTTGAATGTTGTAGCATGAATGATGTCAGTGTTAGAGCTAAAAGCCCTTATGTTTGTCAGTATAGGTGAAATGGTTCTTGAGCTCTTCTGTTCTATGTGAGTGTTTACATTTTGCTGGGTAAAAAGTCTTAGGAGAAGTGGTTCCATAATGGTCTGTAACCAAAGAGCTTCTCAATAAAACATTTACAACTGAGATTTATATTTCTTTCTTTCATTTGTTTATCAGTATAGACCGACTTGGTAGATTGCCCCCTTTTTACAGGACATCCAGGCTTCACCCACTGTAGGAGGTAGAAAGGGATTTCTGTTTATGATAAGGACACATCCCTATGGATAGGGGTGTGCCATAGTCATGGATCAGATTGCAGTAATACTACAGCATCTTGGGGGTGAGGGAGCAAGCTGTTGAGCTGTTTCATGCAGTGATGCTCAGGATGTCACTAGCACTGACATCTTGGGACATACCAAAAATCCTCCTCACTAACATACAGGTTCAGCATATATGATGCTGCAGGCTTCTTTGCTCCTCTTACCCAGCCCAACCCAAAATTGGTGTGGTCTCAACCCTGGCAGATAGTACCTGGAACTATTAGAGTGCATTGCCATGTTTTCTATAGCAAATCTAAGTAACAAACCTTTAGTGATGGAAGTAATATTCTTACTATGAACAATATTACATTTTACAGAGTTTGATGCAAACAGTGTTTTATTTTTGCAATTAATTTTGTTAATAAGTATGACCTCTTAAAAGTTTTCTTGAAGCTAAAAACTCCTGACACAAAATGATCAAAGAATGCCAAAAAAAAGGAAGCCAATCTGGGGGTCCCTTGCCATAAACAAACTCTACAACAGAATGAGGAAACTGATGCAGAATAAGATGAAGTCCCAAGACTGAAAAAACTCCCTTATCAGCCTCAACAAAAATTTGAGATCCATCATCAAATCCTTTAAAGCTAAAACAGAATTGCAGCAGATAGTAAAGAAAACCACAAGGTCTTCTACAGTTATGTAAAGAATCTCCACAGCAATACCTCAATTTGCTCTGAGCTACTGCATAGTGGTACCTCCTATACCGAGCCAACAGATATTGCCAATATACTGGCCGACAGATTCAGTGCCAACTTTATCCTTCTCTTCCCTCCAAGGGAACAGTAACAATACCAGTAGATTTCCAGGCACGCAGTATTATTGTTGCACAGGTTAAAACAGCACTGTCCAAGACCTGACAATATCCCTGGCTGTGTTCTACATAAACTATTGCATGAACTGGCACCTCACTTGTGTGCCGTGTTCAATCACAGCCTCATCTCAGACTTTGTCCCTACCAAATGGTGCACTGCTACAGTCATCCCTCTCCAAAAAGGAGGAGCTACTACAGACCCTGGGAACTATCGCCCCATTAGCCTGACGAGTCTGATATGCAAAGCTATGGAACAAATCATCATGGACCTAATAAACAAGGATATAGGGAATCTCCAAAGTCTGGATCCCACACAGTTTGGTTTTGTGAAGGGTAGATCATGCCTGCTCAACTTGACCAATTTCTTTGAACCAATCACCAGAGCTGTGGATGAAGTCAAGGTGGTTCATACAGCCTACCTTGATCTGGCCAAGGCCTTTGATACCATTCCCCACTCAAGAATCATAGAAAAACTCACTAAGCTAGGCATCAACCCCTATATCACTAGGAGGGTTGCAAACTGGCTCACAGGTAGAACCCACAGTGTGAAAGTAGCTGGAGTCCCACAGGGTCCTCTCCTGTTTGGTATCTACTTCTCTTGAAGTCCAGGCCAACAGGAAAGGACTCTGGCTGACAAAGTTCGCAGACGATTGCAAGTTGGGAGCTGTTAATTCCCCAAGTGATGCTGACGTCCTACAGAAAGGCCTCACTGAGACCAATGACTGGTGTCAGAACCATGGCCTTAAGCTCAATGCCAAAAAATGTGTCATCATCCCCTTTGGGAAAAAACAGTTCCCATGAATTACCACATCGAAAAAATTAAAAGTAACGTTTCACTATAATTGTGGCTACTAGAAAGCCTTTGGAAATTACAGAAATGACAGGTCCTACTCCTTTCCAGGGAAATGGAAAACTAAAGTGGGTATGGTAGTGGACCATGAAGGTTAGTTCATAAATACAGATAAGAGTAATGATCTTAAAAAGAAGAACATAAAGGCCACAGAAAAGAGGTTATATAATACAGAACAACGAATGTAATGGCATAATTAAGAAGATAAAATATATCTCTGTTGCAAACTGAAAGTGCAAACTTGACATTCATATATAAGCAGAAAAGATGATCTGAACAAACAAAACTGAAGTCATATGATGCTTCAAAATTTAGTAGCCTACTATTATGTATTATGTTTACAATAATGAAGAAAGTTTAGATTAAGTTTCTTAGAAAGCAGGAGGACTAGTGCTGCAGATTGTTTACTTCCTGTGATAATTATTTGACTAGTTTAAAGACTATTCACATAGTCAAAAGAGTTGTAAATATTACTTCCATGAGGGAAATCTTTTTTTTTTCTTTTTAATCCTTTGAGAAGAAATGCCCCATGGTGGAACACCATGGGGAAATAAATGAAAATGGCTCACAATATTTTTAATTTGAATACTTGATGAATTTTGGCAAATGGAGTTTTAGTGTAAAGAAATATGCTGTACTCCTAAAAGAAAATTAGTTTAACAATCTGCGGTTACTGCTACATTAACACATGGGGTCATACTCCAAAACAGCTTGAGTAGTTACACCACACTGAGTCCAAAGTAGTGGTCTCTGTCAGTCCTCATTTAGCATGAAATGATGGCGACTAGTAACGTTACTGCACCCAGTTTCAAAAGGGAATCAGCTCACTATGCTGATGGACTTCAGTAGTGTACATTTGTGAGGTTCACTATTGTACAAGTGTAATTAAATGGAGAATCCGATTCAAGTGAATGGGATATACTGGCAAAGTAGCCATTCCATCTGTATGTTGGACTAGGTACTGCAAGTACAGGCAGAACTTTACTGAAGCTGTCAGCAGTCAGGGAGGCCAGGCTTCACTCACATATATGGTAGTGTATATTGCAAGCCACCCCCCTAATTTCCCTTGGGAACAGCTCACAAAGCTGTTTTGTAAACTACAGAGTTAAATCCGTAATGGGCTAGTGGAGCCACATTCCCCTTATTCTTCTTGGATGTGGTAAATGTTGGCCATCATGCCTGCATTCACCAGTCTAAGCATCAAATAAAGCTGTTGCAGTGGACAACCTCATAGACTTACAGCTCCATCTGTATGTTAGACATGGTACTGCAGACAGGCCGCCTACATGTAATACCAGATCCTGCAAACAGATGGAGGACCTGCACCTGAAAATTTGCCTGGACTCCATGACCCTGCTGAGTTCTCAGGCAATTTTGGTAATATGCTCATAATAGTAAGGGGATTATCTTCATTTGATTGTCTTGTCATTGTGAGATGTTGAATTGGGTGAACGCCACCTTCTTGAAATGTTATCTGAGGAGTTGGGATGAGGTTCATATTAATGTGCAGTGAGAATGGGATAGCCTCTGCCATCTTGCTGTTCCAGTGATTGACTTTTGGAAGCCTTTGCATGCAGCTCATGTACTCCTTAAAACATAATTTCATAAAACTACTGTGTTTAACCTTTGAAGTATGTTTTCTGTACTCCTCCCCTTCTTTACATTTTAAATTATCCTTCCTCTTTTGCATAGACCTGCACTTTTTAGCCTTTCCTTTCCTACAACTAACTGCTACACATGCACACTGCATTTATTATTGTATTTTCTGAATCAAAACATAAGATCTTTACTATTTTAGTTGAGACAATAATAAAACATAAAAATATAACCAATTATAATTGGAAATTTGTACTAATATGTAGCCTGTAGATGTAGACTGAATATTATGTGTATCCCTGTACTAATATGATATATAAAAATGCTAACAGGGTCTCAAAATGTAAATTATGTTAGCTTGTGGAGAATAAGATATCCTTGCATGTTTATGACTGTAATCTGTATTTGCTTTTGGAGCTTTTCTGCCCAGAACATTGTTGAATTTAGTACAATTCATTAGTCTTACTGCAACGAAGGCTGAAGTGTGAAGTGTCTATAGACTTTCCCCTGGAATAAAAAATGACAGGAGACCCATGATAAAACTTATGGAGTAGAGGAGGAGAAGAACATAAATTATAAAATTAGTGTTTAATTTTTATTTGCTATTTTTTATTTATTTATGTATTGGTTAACTGTGGCCAGGCCTGGGGATCTTCTTCACTCACAACCCATAACAAAGACAAAGACAAATAATTACATTAGCGCTAAGTCCAAATGTTGGTAACTATCTAAATAAACTGAACAATCAGCATGAAGGAATAATTAATAAAAGAATGTAATGACATAAAAATTAATGATTGCTATTTTTATTTATTCTCTCTTCTACTCCTTGTGTTCTGTGAAAGGTATGACACCATTTTTTTCATTCTGGAACATATTCTGTTCAACCCCCTCAGCAAAAAGACTAATGGATTTGTCTAATTTAGCTAAATACATTAATCTTAATACTATGAGGGGTCAGAGAATCTATAGTATTAGACATCCGTCCCAGAATAAATGGTGGCATGCCCCTCACAGAACCCTGTTTATTGGGTTTTTGTGATTTTTCACAGGCCGACTCCAATATGTATAGTTAAGAATATCTGAAATCTTCCTTTATAGGCAGTGAAACTACTCACTGCAAGTAGAAAACCATTAAATATTTTTCTTTGCAGGTGTGACTAGAAGAAATATGTAACTACAATGAAATAACAATGAAGGGTGTCACTCTGCAGGAATAACATGAACAGATCTGACTGAGTCATCATTTTGTTCATTCGGCTATAGTTCCATTTACATTTCAGTTGCTATATCTTCTCTTACAGTTAGTGCCCATGCATGTGTGCATCCTCAGAGATGGGCATACTAACTTTCTCTGCAGGAGCACTAAATCAGGTTGAGTTATTAGTTTAGATGCTTATACGTAAGACACGTATACATATTAGACAGTAAGAGGCAGTCTTTTCTTCTCCTTCTATGCCTTTAGTGCACAGAAATGATGAGTAAGATACTGCGATATTATTAGACTGCAAATATAATAATTTAAAATGCTGTCATGAAACCATAGTTATCTGAAAGCAGGTAGCTAACGATGATGTAGGCTGATATTACAAAATTGTTGCTGTTATAAATAGAACATATTACTATATTTGTGAAAAAGAATATACTAAAATTGTTGGAAAGCAATGCTTAGAACACCAGCTCCAATAATTTCTTTATACTGCATCATTAGGCATAAATAAATAATAAGACAGAATGATGGCACGCCCTTATTTCACATGAGAAAAAATTGCATGCTGACCTCCATGTCGTTTGATGGAGGAAATTGTATTTCTAAAGAAAGAATTTCTGAAGATCGATAAATATTTGGACTGAAAATTTTGAAAATGTATTCCATTTTATTGTATTTTCAGAACCAAAACATGAGATCCTTGATTGATGACATCACACTTGATGTTTTAAGGTAGTGTCCTAGGTTTGAAGACCTCTAAACCTTGCAAATATTACAATTCATAATTCACTATATCTTCTGTTTTCATTTTATGTACTGAATGGAGCCCATTTGTGGTTTTCCATAATGATTTCTTGAACGATTAGATTATTCCAAAATATTGAGGCTAACATGCATTATACCAGCTAAAAGGTGGCTCATTTCTCCCATCCTCTGCGTCTGAAGAAACCCTACTACTTGGAGACTTTAACATAGACTGGGGCACCTGTTCCTTAGAATCCCCAACCACCCATATTAACCTGCATGCATTTACACAAATCATATCCACCCCTACCAGGATAGGTAAACCCAACCAAAAAGAAAGTATACTTGACTGGGTACTCATAAACAGTCACCCCCAACTGTACACCTCTGGTACCCTCCTTAATGGCCTAAGCGATCACCTTCTCACATATGTAATTAAGCACAAAACCATTAATTCCCAACAACCCTTACTCAGAAAGGTTAGAAACAATAAAAACTTTGACCCTGCCAAATTCCAACAAGAACTAAACTCATGTAATTGGTCTATTCTAAAACACCTCCCCTTAGAGGAAGCAGTAGCATACTTTAACAACAAATTCCTTGAGATCCTTGATTTGCATGCACCTGTTCGTTCAAAGAGAACCAAGGCAAAAACTGCACCATGGCTTTCTATAGAGTCTAAACTCAAAATTACCCTTAGAAACAAAGTATGGGCTATATGGCGTTCTTCTAAAGACCCTCAAGATCACATTAAATACAGGCATTAAATACAGGCAAACCAGGAACGAAACCAAAAAATCAATTTTACAAGACAAAAAACAATACTACTGTAATTTACAGACAGTAAATCAAAATAACCCTCAGAGGTTTTGGGCAGGTTTAAGTAATCTACTACATCCTGGACAAACTTCAACCCCAATCCCTGCTGCTACTATTGATAAAACCCCTGAAGATGTTTCTGATAGTTTTAACCAATTCTTTACTGAGACAATTCAAGCCCTAGCTAGCCAACTACCTCCTAGCTCCCCTGGTCCAGAAAGTAGCACCCCTAGAAACCTACTTGCGTTCAGCTTCCAACCAGTCGCCACTTCACTTATCCGTACCTTGATCAAAAAATTAAAACCCACGACACTTTCTGCTGATTAACTCCCTGCCGAGTACCTACAAAAATCAGCTGATGCTATTGCTTACCCCGTCTCAATACTAATCAATCGAACCATAGTAGAAGTTAAATTCCCACCATCTGGAAAATATCCTATCTAATCCCACTTTACAAAGGAGGCAGCTCTACTGAATTCTCCAATTATAGGCCAATAGCTATACTCTCTCCACTTGCAAAGATTATGGAAAAATGTATTCATAGACACCTCATGCACCACCTAATCCAAAATCGCCTTATGGCAGATACTCAGCATGGCTTCCGTCCTTATCACAGCACTACTTCAGCCCTCCTAGCCTTTACTAACACCATAAACCATAATCGCAACAATAATTATATATCCTCAGCCCTCTTTTTGAATCTTTCCAAGGCATTCGATATGGTTGATCACCAACTTTTAATCCACACCCTGCAAACATTCTGTCTAGATACTGGAGCACTTCAATGGTTTCAATCCTACCTGAATGGTCGACAGCAGGCTGTCCTCTGGCAGAACAAACTCTCTAACCTTCTACCTAACACCCTCGGAGTACCACAAGGCTCAATACTAGGGCCCTTGCTGTTCTCCATCTTCATTAATGACCTTTATACTGTCATCCCAAAAGTCAGCTGTATCCAATATGCTGATGACTCTACTCTGATTTGCTCAGCCACATCTCCAGTAGAGTTATGGTCAGCTACCCAGACCACCTTTAATACAATAGAAAACTGGCTTTCTGAACATCGTCTGATCCTAAATCCCAAAAAAACTAAAATGCTGTTATTTTCACCAACACGTAGGTCTACCGCTTTCACCTTTACCATAAAATCAAATGAATGCACAATAATCTCCCCTGACCCATCTACAAAACTATTAGGTGTCATCATAGACAATAATCTCAAATTTGACCTACATGTTAACCAAACTATCAAAACCATCAATAAAAAACTAGGGTCACTTTACAGAATAAAAGCTAAAATTGCCATAGTTCGCTCTCACCTTCTTTCAACCCTTCTGTATGCATCCCCTCTACTCTCGAATTTGAACAAGACTGTCCTTAAACTCTCAATTTGCTACAACCACATTGCCAGGTTTGCCACTGGGCTGCCTTTTAGGACGCATCATTGCATCAATCTAAGTCAGCTTGGTTGGCTTGAACTACCTAGCCTAATCCAGTATAACCAACTGATTATGGCCTATAAAATCCTCTATAATCCGGACAATACTCCTGCACTTAAAAATATTATCACCCCATAACAATCCTAGACCGCTTCGATCCTCTAACAAACTACTAATTCAGACTAGCAAAATTAATAACACAGCCGGTGATTCTCTCTTTGCAAACTCTGTAAGTAGATCCAGGAACTCTCTTCCAGCTGATATTACCTTACTTTCCACCTTAGGTCAATTTAAAACTAGACTCAAACAACATTTGTCACTTAACTAGCTATGTCAATGTATCAAGCCTGGCTAACACGAATGTGTAAAAATCTGTTAACCAGTTTACTGTGTAATTTAATTTAATCCTGACTTGTGCTCAGGACTAACTGTAACCTGTAGAACTTGTTAACTTGCTTACTTATGTAATCTCTGTAAATAGTCTGTTTGTAATATGTAATGCTGGTATTATGTAATGCTGTATCTGCTTACCCTTGGAGCTTTTCTCCCCGGGCCTCCACTGAAAATGGACATGCATCGAGTCGTACTATCCCGGTCAACAAATGTAAAATAAAATAAAAATAAATAAAATGATAATTAAGGTATTTTAGTCTGGCATTTCTTGAATTAAAATTCTGGTAGGGCAAATATTAAACTAAAGGACAGTTAGAAGTGCCACTGTCTGATTACTGGTTAGAAGCAAAAGAAAATCAAAATGCTCAAAATTACAAAAATATTTTTAACTTCAAAACTTTCAGGGCTGTCTGACATGTTATTAGCTTACATATAATATAGCAAGATTATCAGAAGCCAAGGAAGGAAGGAACCAAACTGACTGTTATTAACTATGCATGTAGACAGTTTCTTGTCTGTTGATAGTAACAAAATTTATTGAAATCTAAAATCTTTGTGGAATATTAAGCACTGAGGCCACCAATCCTATTTTACGTTATTGAGCCCCTCTCTTCTGGGTAAAGCAAAATGACTTTTGTGATCCAGTAGAAAATCCCTTCCTGTCTCTCCCAGAGTACTTATGCCTTCAAGTATCTCTCTTTTACCTTTACTACTGATTATGTAAAGAAAGGTAGCTAGTTATACACCAGAAGATTTGATAGCATAATTTAGATAAGTGAGGTTTGGCATCCACCCTAACAAAGAAATAAAATATCACACTTCCCATTGTTCTTTTAAAAGAAATTGCTACTTCCTGTGGTTTTTAGTGCCCCTTTACACAGCCACTATAAATGTATATTTTTCTTTAGGGAGATTTTTTTCATGAAGTGTGTATTCTTGCATTAAAGAAACTGTACATATGTGCATACAAAGGAACTAAAACAACTTTACTTTTTTTTGTAAAGATGTGATGCCAGATCACTGTTATCATACAACAGACTGATCATGTCTATCTATTATATAATGGCAGTTCTTCTTATCCAAAATGCATTGGAACTTTAATAGGCTGTACACAAAGAAGCTACATGCATGAGTATTAAGCTGCATTATCTAGGCTGAGGCTGGGCAATAAATGTAAAGAGGTTTCAGCCACATCTACTGGTCTCTGCACTCATTTTAACACTTGCAGCATGCATTCTATCATGACCTGGTATAAGAAGCCAGACCTTTGGACTGAAGTGGTTGAGTTAAATGTCACCAATGTCACTGAAGACAAGAAGGTGCCACGGGGAAGAAGAAACAATGGCATCCACCCTGGAAGGATGTCACCAAAGAGTTTCAAGCTGTTGAACAGCAAACCTCTAGCAAGTGCCAACTGGAAAAAATAAACTAATAGGTTCATATGTTCATAGGTAGGTACTATGATATTGGCCCAAGGGTCTATATATGCCTAGCCATAAAGATTCCCTTGCTTTAGCCACCCAGAAATGTATCTACCTGTGCTCCTGTTGAGCAGAGCCACAGAAGTGGTACCCGGGGTAAATTTCCTATTCCCCATCCAGTTGTCCAGATTTTTCTTAAACAGCGCCAATGAAGTGCTCTGTTTGATGTGAATAGGCAGCTTGTTCCAGAGTATGGGAAGTCTCTGGGACAGGAACCTATCCCTCCAGTAAGTTCTGTTTATTGTGGTGACAAGGTTAAGGTCTCTGAAGTGTAGAATGTCCAGCAGCTCTGGTTTTGACATGGCTTTGTATGTTAGGCAGAGATTACCTTTGAGTAGATGGTATGTGGCGGAGTAGAGCTGGAGCTTCTTAAGGTGGTCTGCATAGGGCTCCTCTTTGTAAGGTATTTCTGAAGTCTCTCCAGTTGTTGCATATGTCTTGCGAGATACATCCTGAATGGGGTGTTGTACTCTATAATAGGTCTAATGAGGGCTGAGTAGAGGGGGACAATGACCTCTTTTTTTCTGGATGAGAAACCTTTAGTGATGAGGTGTGCCACACAGGAGAACCTCCTGACCACTGTGGCTATGTGGTTGTCAAAGGCAAGACTGCTGTCTACCTGTGTCCTTAGGTCTCATATCACAATTTCAGTGTTGAGTGGACTACCGCCTATGTGGTAGTTTGATGGCACAGGGTTTTCTCAAAGGGGATAACTATGCATTTTTTGGCACTGAGCTTGAGGCCGTGATTTTGACACCAGGCATCTGTCTCATCGAGGTCCTATTGTAGAATGTCCACATCCTTAGGGGATTCAATAATGGCCTCCAGTTTGCAGTCATCTGCAAATTTTGATAGCCATAAGCCCTCTGTGTTGGCTTGGACTTCTGAGAAATAGATGCCGAACAGGAGGGGACTCAGGACAGAACCCTGTAGTACTCCACTCGTCACTGGTCTGGAGACAGATTTAGAATTGGCTACTTTCACTGTGTGTTCTTTCGGTGAGCCAGTTGGCCACCCACCATGTGATGTAGGGGTTTATGCCCAGTTTTGTGAGTTTATCAATAATACCAGAGTGGGGGATGGTGTCGAAGGCCTTGGCGAGATCTAGGTAGGCTGTGTGAACTGACTTACCTTTGTCCATGGCTTTGGTGACTGCTTCAAAGAAGTAAATCAGGTTTAGGAGACATGATCTACCTTTCACAAACCCAAACCCAGAGTTTGCAGGTTATGTATGTCTTTGTTTAAAAGTTCCATGATGAAACGTTCCATGGCCTTGCAGATTAGACTCATCAGGCTGATGGGTCAGTAGTTCATGGGGTCCATGGTGGATCCTCCTTTGTGGAGTGGGCTCACTGTAGCTGTGGATCATTCAGTAGGCACAAAACCTGTAGTGAGGCTATGACTGAACATGGTACTTACCTGGGGTGCCAGTTCATTTTGTAGATCATGCAGAACACAGTCTGGGACGTTGTCAGGTCCCATGGATGCTGTATTTTTGGTTTTGGCATGTGCATTTTTCACCTGTGTGGCTGTGATTACAGGGACTTGGCAGTCATCTGGTATAGAGATGGGCCCTTTCGGGGGTAAGGAGGGGGGGATTTGCACTGAACCTATCTGCCAAAATGTTGGCGATATCAGCTGGTTCTGTATGTTTAGTGCCATTGTGCTGTAGCTCTGAGCAGATCTGTGTGGTGCCATTGAGATTCTTGACATACCTATAGAATGCCTTGTGATTGTCTTTAGAATCTGTGGTGGTTTTGTTTCCGTAACTAGCTTTGGCAGATTTTATGAGGGATCTCAGCTTCTTACTGAGGCTGACAAAGGAGTTTTTCCAATCTTGGGATTTTACTCTTTTTTTGCAACAGTTTCTTTCTTTTGTTGTAGAGCTTGTTAATGGCAGGGGACCACCAGATTGGCTTCTTTTTTTTTGAGGATAGTGTATTGGTTCTATTTGGGATGGCATGGTCCATGCACTCATGTATGTGTTCATACAGTGCATCGATATAGGATTTGGCAGTCATACTGCTACTGTTTGTCTGCATGTGTGTGGTGAAGTTAGCCACTTCTGACTTAAGAAGCGTGAAGTTGGCTTTTGAGAAGTTGAGAAGCTTAATAACTTACAAAATGACAATATTTCTCATACCAGAGACTTTCAATTTTGTGAAGCAATTTGGCCAATATAAAAATAAGAATCGTCATGCTTTAGAATAGCATCCAAGCTGGATAAACTGGAACAGGAAACCCAGGTCAATTCTTCACTTTATGCTATGGGTAAAAAAATCTGGCAATTTATAACATATTTATATTTGTAGATGGTCAAATAATAGTATTTGAAACAACAATGCTACAACTGGATTAACATTTTGCCCCCAGATTAAATGTGATTCATGAGAATGTATACTTTACAACCATGTGTGCAAGGTGGTGATGAACTTGTTGAACCGTTTGTGAGGCAATTATATGAACTGGCTGAATACACTGAATGTGGGGCTGGTATAAATGACCAAGTCAAGGACTGAATTGTTACAGGCATTTATGAAAGTGAAGTTTCATAAAAGCTGTAGTTAGAACTAAATGTAACATTAGAAAAGGCAGTACAGCTAGCTTGCTAATCTGGGTTAATTGAAAAGTAAAGTGCTGATACTCATGCTGTGAGAGATGTGATTGATGAAAATTATAAATTGAGCATTAAACAAGTAGAAATGTATGGTGATGACCAAAGACATGTGTGAGTCATATATAGAGTGAGTACAGGCTAGGAAAATGTATCACATGCAACTGGATAAGAGCAACATTTAGCATGAAACAAGTGCTGCAAAAAGTGTAACAAAATGCGACATTTCACTGTTTTGTATATGGGACTGAGAGGCATCAGCCAAAAATAAGGCTGAGGAAAGATGAAAATAAACTCTTTATCTGCTGAGAGATTAAACAGTAGACAAAGAGTAAAATGGCTAGTAAAACTCCTAAATCATGCAACTCCAATGAGGTTTTAAATAAACACTGGAGGAGACATTACAGTAACGCCACATGTTGCCCATAAACAAGTATTTCAAAAAATCTGCAGTTACTTAGAGAAGAAACAGAAATATATCACCCTGCTAGGAAGTGTGATATAAGGGGAACTTCTTACAATGCCTTAGGGGAAAGGGTACAGCTGTGAATTTTGGGTCTATATAGTCATGGATCCATATGTAAATAATCTGCTGAGTAGAAATGTGACCTGTGAACTATTTTCCAGCATGAAATGAATACCTTATTAAAAGGCCATAAGGGTGTTATTGTTGTAATGAATAACATTTTATGGCCTAACAGTTGTATGATGATGGGGTGGTGTCTGTGCTTGAGATCATTAAGAAATGAGGGCTGTAGATAAATAAAAAGGAGTGTTGTTTTGGCAAAATTAAAATTTAGTATTTTGAACATTCTGTCAGTGGTGATGGGAACAGGTTGAATGTAATCAAAGTCATGGCTATAGCTAAGTTGCAGAATCTAAGTGTAATGAAACTCTAAACATGGTGTGGCATGGCAAATTTTGTGGGCAAATTTGTGTTTCCAAAAATGGATGAGATGAAACTTGTATGTATCAGCAGTGTTATCTCCCATGAGACACCTAATGAGCATGGATGCTGAGTGGGAATAGACAATGGGAGATTTTAAAGAATAGGCTTTCAAAATGGTTAATTATACACTAATGTCTGCACCTGTATTTATATAATATCATGTAACTAAACCTGTCATAGTGTTGATGTTTGCAACAGTGTACTGGATACTGCCTTAATACAGCTGGTGAAAGGCACACTCACTCGGTTGTTCTCCATTCTGTAATGCTAACAGAACCAGAAAGGAGACACTCTCAAATAAAAAAGGAATGCTTAGCAAGAGTATGTGAACAATTTTCCAGATACTGACTAGGTCTGGACTATTTCCAGCTGCAATAAGGCCATCATCCATTCATTAACTCCTATAACTTGTATGAAAATTCCCCAAAAGTTGCCAAAACTACTGAAGAGACAGACATTTAAATGTAAAAAGCTGTGTATGAACCAAAAACAAAAGTACAACTAGTTGTGGGTGATACCCTATTCAGAAACCAACTGACTAACCTGACTGAGTTTAATAACAAAGAACTGACTGTCTACATGCAAAGTGCCATGTATAACCAGCCTGTGAGTATGAGCAGAATGGACATTCTCAAAAAAACTACCAGACAAGGCACTGATCTACAAATGATAATCAACTATATCAGAAATGGATGACCTAACAAGTGGACACAGACAAAGCATCTACAGAGGACAATAAGAACACAATTGCCAGAGAAAAAAAGGTTTATTGCTGTAACTGTACTGAATTGTTGCACCAACTTTGCAGACAGCAGAATTCTAGAATCAAAGGCACGAGGGTCACTAAGGGTTGACCAAGTGCAGTAAAAGCGTACAAAAGTCTGTGTTTTTGCCAAATGCAAATGAAGATTTTACAAAAGTAGTGACAACATGTCAATTCTGTATAGAATAAAAAACAGTTTAAAGGACAGAACCTCATATTGCCAAATGGCCCATGGCAGAAGATTGCATCTGACCTGTGTGAATACCATGAAAAAAAGGAAGTAGACAATGAAATAAACCCACTATTCATGACTACTAGTCATCAAGTGACACCTCAAATTAAGAAAAATGTTTGCAAAATGTAGATGCCCATAAGACTGATCAAAGGCAATGGAACTCAGTCTGTATCCCTGGAATTCCAAACCTTCACTAAACAGAATGGGTTTGTTCATAACACATCTAGTTTTCATTAGCCTCAATCCAATAGTGTTGCAGAGGAAGGATTACAAGCATCTATGAAATTTATTAATTAATGGTGTCTGAATATTGCCTTAATCTCTTAGAGACCAATTCCATTGGTGTGAGCCTAGGGCAACTAATACTGGGCAGAAAAATCTCAGCAAATGTTATATGGTACAAGACCAACTAAAGTCAAATGCTGTTCTACATAAAGTAGTCAAGAAAATGAAAAAAGGATACATTTGCCTATATGTACTTCTGTGACAAACGATATTCTACACATCCTCTACTTTCTTTCCACAGGTCGAACAGTTTGCTTCAAGTTGCAGAGGAACAAAAGCTGGATAATGCCAGGTGTGACAGTGGAAAAGGCTGTTGAACTGAGCTCATATGTGATCCAAACAGATGATGGAGTATAGCACAGAGACACAAGAGCCACATCCAACAGATGATGGAGATGTAGTACAGAGAAACAGGGGCCACATCCAACAGATGATGGAGCTGTAGTAAAGAGAAACAGGAGCCACAACCAATGGATGATAGATATGTAGTATGGAGAAACAGGACCCACATCCAATGGATGGCAGAGAGGTAGTATGGAGAAACAGGAGCTATTTCCTTGCTTTACCTGAGATCTGCAAACCAGAAAAATGAATATCTGAATTAAGGGGACAGATGTTTGTGCCAAAAAGACTAAGGTCCATGTACAGGAGACAATTGCTTTGAAAACTATCAATCTCCACTGTCTCCAAAAATGGATGAGATGAAAGACTCAGAATTCAAGATGATAGAATTGAGCTCTAGGATGAGCTAGAACTTACCCAAAGTAGACCCTTTAACAAAATATCAAACTAGTAGTAAAGTATCCAAAAGACATTCTTTAATAATTGGCCAAGCTGAAAATAAGACATGATTTATTTATTAGCTAGTATCTGTTTACTGGGAAAGTCCAACTGGGAAACAAGTAATCCCTTCTCAGTGAAGATCCAGGGAGAAAATCACCTGATATATTTGCCATAAGAAACAAATTATACACAAAAACAGTAGTTGCAGTGTCATTTCTTTACCATAATGCAACATACATACATAAAAAAAAATATATATATATATATCTGTGTGTATATGTGTGTGTGTGTGTGTGTGTGTGTGTGTGTGTGTGTGTGTGTGTGTGTGTGTGTGTGTGTGTGTATATATATGTAGATATATATATATATATATATATATATATATATATATATATATATATATATATATAGATATATATATGGTTCCCCTTCAGAAGGTTGAACATCTATCGAGCCTGTCGAGACCATATGCTCAAAATTTCAGAAGCTCGACCATCTGAATGGGGATTGGCATACAGCGCAGAACGGGAGATTTCCCTTTCTGCACTGTGGTGTGATCTTAGAGTTGGTATAAATAAGTAGTAGGGAGGTATGGGGGGGGGTGCAGGGGGAATTGCCCCCTTGCAGAAACATTGTTTTGTGTTATGTTGTTTTTTTTTTTTCCCTTTCAGAAGTCGAGCTTCTGAAATTCGAGCATATGGCTTCGGCCATATGCATTTCAAGATTTCAGCCGTTTGACCTTCTGAAGGGGAACTATATATATATATATATATATATATATATATATATATATATATATATATATATATATATATAATGTATGTAAAGAGAAATGGTAGAGAAAAGGAGGAGAAATTATTTTCAAGTCCAGAGGAGCAGGAGCCCTGACAGGTGTCTCTCACATATAGCTTGAGTTGTGCTTTTTAAATGACTCTGTATTTTCTGTTGTTTTTGCTGTGGTATACAGTTCCAGAGTTTGTATAGAATGAAGAAATAAAAGGCATTTCCTACAATATTGTGATTTGGCAGTAGGGGCAAGGCATTTGTCAGTGGAGCATAGAGGCCTATTGGGACAGTGTAGTTAGAGAGGATATTTTAAGAGAAGGGCATTCATCTGGTTGGCATACCAGGTTGTCAGCAATTGTTAATTATGCAAATGTAAGGTAATGTTGCACATCTAGCCAGATGAGCTGTTTAAGGAATGTGCATAATGTGATGCAATTTATTTGACATTTTAGAAGCAAATTGTCTTATTATATTTTAGATAGCTGGGTATTTTGTAGGTTAGCAAAAAATCGGAGTTGCATAAAGGATGCTAGTAAGTAAGTAAGCCAAGGCTATATTTTTTCTAACAATGTCAGTTAGGTAGGGCTTTGTTTGATACAATATGCCAAGTTTTCAATGAGTTTTTTTTTTAATGTCAACTTGAAAGTGAGGGTCAAATTTAATTTTTTCTTTAATAATGATGCCTAGTAGTTTAATATGGGTGACTAATTCAATTTTAGTATTGTTGGCCGATATAACGGAAAATAGCTGTTTGCTGTATGAGTGCATCTTGGCAGTGAGTAGTATTAATTTTGTTTCTTTAGGATATTTTGGACTTTATGCCCTAAATGGACCAACTCAAAGCCCTGTCACTATACTTTGTCTCCTACAGGCTGCTAAGAGGTGACCTGTTTCTGATATACAAGCATTGTTTGACCCAATACTGATGGATTTACTGCATATCAGTAAGTCAAATGGCATCAGAAATACTTGGTTAAGGGATCTAAACCTCTTCTGCAACATCAACAGAATGATTTGGAAGGAAAGATTTATCTTGCAGAGGATATTGCAGCTCTGGAACAGACTCCTGATCCATGTAAAACAAAACACATCCCTATCCATATTCAAATATAGTTTGGCTCTTTGGATGGGAAATAGAACATTTACCCCAGGGCTATCCCCTATACTGCCAATGGACAAAGGCATCTCCTAAATGCTTTATCCCATGCATGGATTCCATTAAATTATCTATGGTATGATCCAATTATTCTCAATATGGATAATATATAATTCTTGACCATGGAATAGGTTAGGGCAATCAAACACCAAATGGAATAGGTTAATTAATAGACAAAAAGGGAAACTGGCTAGGCTTAAAATGACCTGCAAGGGCATCTAGCCTAGTACTTACTTATGAACCGATAGAAAAAAATTATCTACCATGATAGAAAGTTAAGGCATCTAATTTTTAATTAGAAATTTAGTGTATTTTGCAAAAAAAAAAAAAAAATCAAGATAACATGGCATCTACTGCGGCTGCAGAATCCTGTTAGGTGATACTTTGCACTTAAGAGCCATACATTCTTAATAGCTTGAATGTGTTTATATAATGTACTACGTCTCTGAAAGTTTGGTGTTTTGCAGTGTGTCAGTAATCTGGTACCTTATAAGAGCAGTACACTGAAAGCATACACAATGAATTAAACTTTGTTAGATGAGTATTGCAAGACATATGACACAGTGCTCAGCGTGTAAAACACGATGTTGCACGATACAGTCAGAATAGTGGTTCTGCTCTAGATCATAAAAATCATAGACAAAATAAAAACTACAGGGCAATTAGACATCCACCATTCAAAATGTCTCACAGCTATCTGCAATAAAAAGCTAAAGAACCTTTGCAGTATCATGTAAGGATGTTTAATTCTGTACAACTACTGGTGCAGTAAGTGACTGAAATCATAAGCATTTTCTAATAAGAAATGATCATATTACTCTGTACTTTCAAAGACCATCTCTTGTTTCTATAATATGATAAATTTGGCATGCATTTTAAGATGCAGTGATAGCTGAGGTTAGACATGCTGCTAAAGACAAACAAATCAAATGACAATCATGGATCAAGATTTAAGTCATTGATGGTGGGTGCTGCAAAGAGTGAAATGCCCCTCCCTCTCAGAATATAGCAACCTCAGAGTAAGGGGTGCATGTAGGAATGGCTTTGTGCCCACATAATGTATTTCTTGAGTACTTTTCAGA
Source organism: Protopterus annectens (assembly GCF_019279795.1). Taxonomy (NCBI): domain Eukaryota; kingdom Metazoa; phylum Chordata; order Ceratodontiformes; family Protopteridae; genus Protopterus; species Protopterus annectens. The sequence goes on along the minus strand of NC_056725.1, from coordinate 131,438,149 downwards.
ATTGGGATTTTTATTGTGCAGTAACCTTTTGACTCTTGGTCTTCAGTGGTATTTTCTGGATCCAAAACAACAGATGCTCATAATAATGAGTTCTGATAGTCATCGTACAATATATTTAGAATTTTCACCCACGGTGTGTCACATACATTCCAGCATAATATAAAGGCACAAAATTCACTTCAGACACTGTGTAGGAAGTTTTCATAAATGATCTCAACTTTCTCACATTTCTCATCATCTACGAACATTGGTTACTATACCAGTAACATTTATGAGGAATTCAAATGCTGCCTAGTTAGTGATATTCATAGGTTCATAGGTTCATACTTGGCTATCTGCCCTAGGGCATTTATAAGCCTAGCCAGAGTGTGTTTGGCTTTCGCCACCCATTTTAAATGAATTTTGCTATGCCCTTTTTCGAGGTTAGTATACTGTGCCTCTGTCTAACAGTGACACAGAAGCGATACCCGGGGTAAACCTACAATCTCCCATCCACTCATCAAGATTCCTCTTGAAGAGAGTCAATGAGGGACTCTGCCTAACCTGGACTGGGATTTTATTCCAGAGTTAAGGGAGCCTCTGGGTTATGAATCTGTCCCTCCAGCATGTCCTATTTATTTCAGTGCTGAGGTTCAAATCTCTTGTGCGCGTAGCTCGATGGGATTTGGATTTTCTGAGGTGCAGCATGTCCATTAATTCTGGGTTGGACATGGCTTTATACATCAGGCACAGATCGCCTCTGAGCAGGCGGTATGCCACTGAGTAGAGCTGGAGTTTCTTTAACCGGGCAACACATGGCATCTATTTGAGCCCTTTGATCCTCTTGGTGAGGTACTTTTGGGGTCTTTCCAGTTGCTGCAGGTGTCTGGTAAGGTACATCCCAAAAGGGGCATTGTACTCAATTATGGGCCTGATGAGGGATGAGTAAAGAGGCACGATGACCTCCCCGATCTAGATGTGAAGCCCTTCATGATTAGGTGGGCTATATAAAATGTTTTTCTAACCACTTTGACCACGTGGTTTTCAAATGAGAGATTGCTATCAACTTGGGTCCCCAGGTCCCTAATTACTTCTTCCGTACTTAATGGATTACCACCTATGTGGTAATTTGTGGGCACTTTGTTTTTGCCAAAGGGGATGACTATACACTTTTTGGCGTTTAGCTTGAGGCCATGGCTCTGGCACCAGTTGTCTGTTTCTATGAGGCCCTTTTGTAGGATGCTTGTGTCAGCTGGAGAGTTGATTATGGTACCTAGTTTGCAGTCATCTGCGAACTTGGTCAGCCACAGTCCTTCTGTGTTGGCCTGTACATCTGAGAAATATATACCGAACAAGAGAGGTCCCAGGACTGAGCCTTGTGGGATGCCACTTGTAACTGGTTTGGAGTCTGACATGGCTCCAGTAATTCTAACCATGTGGGTTCTGTCCTTGAGCAAGTTTGCAACCCATCTAGTGACATAGGGGTTTATATTTAAGCTGGTGAGCTTATCTATAATGCCCGAGTGGGGTATTGTATCGAAGGCTTTTGCGAGGTTCAGGTAGGCTGTGTGGACCACCTTCCCCTCGTCAATGGCCTTGGTGACTGTTTCAAAGAAAGCGACCAGGTTTAAGAGGCAGGATCTACCCTTAACAAAGCCGAACTGGGTAGGATCCAGTGTCTGTAGGTCCTCAATATCTTTATTTATGAGGTCCATGATGATCCTTTCCATAGCTTTGCAGACCAAGCTAGTCAGGCTTATGGGGTGATAGTTTCCAGGATCCGTTGAGGCACCACCTTTGTGGAGAGGGACCACTGTTGCTGTACGCCACTCTTTGGGTACATATCCTGTAGTAAGGCTGAGATTGAACAGTAGTTTTATGTTTGGGTTTAGCTCTTCTTGGAGTTCATGTAGGATGCAGCCCGGGACACCGTCTGGTCCCATTGATGCTGTCTTTTTTGCTTTGGAGAGGGCGGCTCTTACCTGAGCATCTGAGATGTCAGGGGGGCAGCACTCTGCTGGGATAGATATTTGCCCTTTTGGTGGGGAGGGGGGTAGACGTTTGCACTGAACCTGTTAGCTAGGATGTTGGCAATGTCTGTGGGTTTGGTGTATTTTTTGTCATTTTGGACTAATTCTGAGCATATCTGGGAATTCCCACCCAGGTTCCTAACATAACTAAAGAAAGCCTTGTGATTATCCTTAGTGTCCTGTGCAATTTTTCTCTTGAAGCTGGCCTTAGACGATTTTATGAGTGCCCGTAGTTTTTTGCTAATACTGATCAGAAATGCCTTCCCTTTTTGGGATTTTGCTCTATCATGTAGTAGCTTCCTCCTTCTATTGTATAGTTTGTTTATGGCTGGGGTCCACCAGACAGGATGCCTGCCTTTGGAGGATTGGGTCTTGGTTTTATTTGGGATTGCATGATCCATGCATTTCTGAAGGTGTTCATAGAATGCGTTTATAAAGGATTCTGCGGTCTGGGCTGTATTTTCCACAGGCCTGGGGGCTTTGAAGGATTACACCTCCGTTTTGAGGAGTGTGATTGGATAGAACAACTGCACCTTTCAGGCATGTCTATCAAACAACATGTGGAAAGTTAGCAGTACAATTTATGGAAGATGAATTGCTTTTCATACATGGTAAGTTAACAATACAGCTACTTTATGTTGTTTTCATAAATCAGGAACATTTTCAAAAAAAGAACATTGCATTTAAAGAACATTATTAAGCACCTTCCAGCAAATAAGTTACATATACATCTGTATTCTGAGAACAATTGTATGAGAATAAAATACTTTTAAATATTTGACAAAAATTAGTAAACATTAACTTTCTTTTTGTTATAATTTCACCAGGTGCAGGTTTTTATATCTCAGAGTGAAATGATGCTTCTCTAAATATGTGCGACCACTGTGTGAATGTATGCGTTTGAGTGTGTTTGTGTGTGTCAGGATATGTATCTCTATGTTGTTATGGATGGGTATTCCATCCAACAGTGCCTGATAAGGGCCTTAGCTCACCATGATGCAGAGTAGAATAAAATGGGTGTTGGATAAAGAATGAATAAATTAGAATGAATGAATTATGGCAGAGTTTTCAAAACTTTTTATAACACATTAACAAACCAGATGTACCTTCTTGTATGGTAATTCTTCACAACCATTTCATTAGTAATAAGTAGGGACACAACAAAAAGTGTTTTAATTGGTGCAATCATTCTACCCAATATCCATAACTAGAAAGCATTCTAATCCCTCATACATGGTAGCCAAAGCTTGTAGTTGCTGAGAAGTTGAGATAATTATTAGATGACAGGAAAACGGAAAGAAAGCTAGTCAGTGAAAATGAAAACAGAAAGGTAAATAGCCTGAAATATTGTGTGCACACACATACACATAGGAACACACACACACACACACACACACACACACACACACACACACACACACACACACACACGCAAACCCACCCACCCACATACACATAGAAACACACACATGTTTGTGTGTGTGTGTTTGTGTGTGTGTGTGTGTGTGTGTGTGTGTGTGTGTGCGTGTGTGTGTGTGTGTGTGTGTGTGTGTGTGTGTATAAAAGCATAGCTAGAAATGAATGCTGACAAATATTAAAACAGATGTAAATATCTGTTTTGTATTACTTAGACATCTTGAATAAGTACCACATGGCATGGTTTAGGGCAGCCTTGATTGCCAAGGATTATTGATGCATGGGATGCGCCAAGCTGTGATGCATGACTTTAAGGAATCTCAGAAATTTAGGTCATTAGTCTCACATCAATGGAGCTAGCTCATCCTCTGCAATGACATCAAATGGTGATTTCATATCTGTTACGTTATTAGATCTATGCTAACCTGTGTACAAACATACCTCAGGACACTACAGTACAGACCTTTGTTAGTATCTGTGTGCAAGTTCATTAAATTTTAACCCCCAAAATTATAGCTGCATGCCAGAAAATACTACTCTGCACTTATGTTCAGTTACACCCATGAAACTTTGTTGTTATTTGTGTGATAAGAGATGTCAATAAATTGCTCCATCAACAGGAATGCCATCTCTTATCCTATATTTGTGTGATGAGTGTTGAAAAAACTATGGAGCAATTCATATGGAATGTTATTTTCAGTAAATGTCGCTGTATCACACTATCTTTCCATACCATACAAGATGTCTTACAAGATCCTAAACGCAAGTCATTTTCAAACCTGGCCTATAATTAAAAAGTGTAGTTCAGTCAGCTATCAGAATGGGAAGCCATCTGTAGCACAGATTAGAGCCTAACAAATAAACTATATTACAATATCTTTGATAAAGTCATTGGAAAATAATAGTTCATATATTTTTCTCTTAAATTAGTGCAAGGCTGCTAAAGAAATACACATTTCGGCACACAGCAAGGCTCCTGAATTGCATGAAAGTCCATAAACTCTAGTAATGGTTTTCAAGACAAATGTCATATAAAAAACTTTACAACAGCATTTATCTTACTGTTAGGCAGACCTATAAGACAGGATGGCATCTAAATTTGGGCTGTTACAAGATATGCAGGAGAAAATCCCCCCAAAATTATCTGTCAAAGCTTGCAGAAAGTTTTAACTACATTTGTTTGAATATATTATGACAGGCTCTCTACTGAAATGACAGTACATAGCTTGCCGAGTCCCGAAACACTAAAAAAATGAAAATGCAGAATGAGAGTCAGTGTCAAACACCTTCCTACTCCTTAAAGATTAAGTGCCTCTAACTGTTCCTTTTTTGTTATGACTTCACTTTGTAGATTGAGTTTTTGTATTCTGAAATGTGCAGTTTTCACTTTAGTTACTTCAAGTGGACCTGTGTTTATTAATATAATAAACCATTGTTTGCGATTACTGTATGCTGAACAACTGCCCACTTACATCCTAATGCCATATCAATCAGATCCACCTTCTTAGGATGCAGTGGGGAGAGGAGGCAGAGCTGGATGATGGTAAAATGTGGCACTAGGCAGGGTAATGGATTGGGCCCCCCACATATGCAACCCCCCCCCCCACAGCCATTCCACTGTCCCATTACTTGGCTATTTCTCTCCAGTTAACATAAAAACTGTTCAAATCTCTCAGTGCACATACTGTTTTCTGATTTACTTCTATATTGCTTACAGATATTTGGATTTAATTTAAAACTTTCATTCCACATTTCATATCACAAACACTGACTGACATTTACATTGACAAGTAATACAGTCTCACAATGACTTGACGTTAAAACATCTCTGCCTTTGAAACTTACAGTCCTTGAAATGGCATTGAAACCCACATTCAATGAAAATGCATCTGGACAGTGGCAGATAAAGTTTATATTTCAACTTTTTTCAAAACAAACGATCCTTGCATACATTTTTTGGACCATGCAAACATGCATGTTTTCTTTGATTCATCTTCCTGATTGCATTACAATCAGTTATACAGTCAAACAATACTTCAATAAATAAACACAACTATATTTAATTGAAAGATAAAGTAAGATAGGACAGAATAAGACTCTCAGGAAGATGCATAGTGATTGGCATACAGTGTAATAAAACAGTTGTCAATCTAATTGTTCCCCCAGCGGACTAAATGAACACTTTTAGGGAGAAAACAACAAATGTGTGAATCATCTCAGTGACAGGCCACTGTGGAGTGATAGTGTGTGTTGCACCACAAGGAATTAGTGCTGGAAAGAAAAGGTGTGGAAGCATTTGTGCATCTGTGAAAATGAAGATGAAGTGAAATAATCATTCCATAGCAGATAACTATTTACAGCAGTGTGACATCTGTGTTATGACACTGTATGACAGCTTTATTAGAAATGTATTTGTAGTTTATAGAGTTCTACAATTACATTTCAAAATTAGGAGAAAAATAAACTTGCTGTGTTTCCCTAGATCTTAACAGTGCTTAGGTGCCCATAAGAAGCATGTGTTGCACATGGAGTGTCATGATTAGGCTCCAATAACAGATAAATAATCCTCATTCAGTGCTACTCTAGTGTGAGACCTGACCTTGACAATGTTTAGCACCTCCTATGTGCTAATAGGATCACATTTCGGACCAAAACCTGATGGTGCTGGCCAGTAAAAAGCAGCAGCAGATTAAATGTCTTTGTTCCAGTTCTGTTTCTGCCTGCTGTCCACTACATTACATCCACTCTTTTGAAACAAACTGTTTCTCTTGGACAGGGAATATGTAAGGACATAAACCATTTCCCCAGTGCTTTACTGTCTTTCAAAGCTGGCACAACAAATCACAATTTTTTATTTTATATTTCTGTAACTAGTAGTACATGAAGCAGATAAAGCTCCATGCACTACAAAGACTTATGATCAAATCTCCAATATATAACATTCTCAGCATGGAAGCCAAGATTCACTATCTTGGCATTCATGTCTTGAACACATAATATAGACGTGACAGTCGTAGACCCGAACATAATCTTATATGGTAAGCACTCCCAGCTCTGTTAAGTTTGGGTCTTGTACTAAAGAAGCACTTAACAAGTTTATGTTTTTTCTATTTTGGATCATAATTGTGAAAGCCATTACACTGCTAATAAATTCCTTGTTAGGTTTTTTGTACTTGGCACACAGCGTAATATCATGTATGTCACACTGTCGTAAGCACTCCAAAAACCACAGAACAGACGTCCAAATCCATAGATAGTAGCAAAATACTTTATTCACAGGCAGGATAAGCACTTTCATCTTGTGTACAAGACTTCATCAGATGCCTCCATATTACATTTCTTAACCATTTATACCTTATCCCATTAAGTCTAATTAAAATTTAAAGACACACAATGCCTTTTAATAAAATTCATATATAACCACTTGCGTAGTTAATATAATATACTCTGAATCCTTAAAAATACTTTAAAATAACCTTTCATAACTGTATAGTGGTAAAAAAGTAATACATACAACATACTTTTATGAATTAGTTAAACTTGTGTATCTTTAGCTAATAACACTGGTTTAATAGTAATATATTCATTTAAGCCTGGAAAAATATTAGATTTTAGCCTTAGCTGCCACTTTAACTCTTTATTCAACAATACATTTTTAACATCTCCCCCTCTAGGATTCATTTTAATCATGTCTGTAATGCCAAATTTAAAACCATTAAAGCCAGAACAGTAAATGGAATGTTTGTATAGTGCACTAGCCTCTTTTTTAATCCTAATATCATCAACATGTTCGTACATTCTATCCTTGAGAGTCCTCTCAGCTTTTCCTATGTAGAATGCAGAACATTTTACACATAAACCTAGATATACTATCATTTTTGTGTTGCAGTTCCCTTTACAAAACCACACTACTATTCATACCATTTTGTAGACATACACTGTCATAAACAACTGTCTGCTGTAGAAAGATTACATCACTGCATCTTCCTCTTCACAGATGTGCAAATTATTCCAAATGTCTTTCTAGCACTAATTCCTTAAAGTATGACTTACAAATTCACTGTACAGTAGGGATGTCATTGTGCTGTCTCACACATCTGTAGTATCTCATTAAAAGTGATCAGTCAATCCAATAGTAAGCAATGATTTGTTAGTTTTACATCTGCTTTATTAAACTGTATGCAAAGCACTATACACCTTACTATGAAACTTATTCTGTTCCATCAGTGGTTTTTGCTTTTCACTTGAATACAGCTGTATCTGTTTATTGATTTATTCATTTTGCCTTTTTTTGCAGAAAGCCACTTTGTACTTTTGCACCCATCAGTTTTCGATGGCAGTAGCAAAATCCATGCCCCCTGCCAGCTCACAGCCTTGTGAGCTTCGAGCACCAGAGGCAATTGTGCTGCTTACTGAACTACGGAGACTGCATGCAGAGCATTGCACAGATTGCCATACCACAGAGAAAAGGGAGTGCTCAGGGAAATGGCAGTCTCAGACTTAGATTATATAAGTCAAGATTTTTGGTTTTCCAGTCTCTACATTTTGAGACTCGGAATGATAAATTCCAAAACTTAAAATAGTTACATAGCAGCACCTGATAGGCTTAGGTACATTTTTGATTTCTTCCTCTTTATGACACTTTAGCACATTGTGACTGTCTACACTGATCATCGCAAGGCAGCAGACTATCAGATCCATTGGTGCATATGTAGTTACTAGGCACACTGGCCAGGATGCCATTTTTATGCCAATACAATTTCTCAATTTATCTAGTGCGCTGCTTGCTTAAATGACTTCTTCAAAATGACACGATCCTAGACTACAAAAATAAACTCATAGCTTAAATCCTCTTGATAACAGCCAAAATATACATGCTCTCCCCTGTATTGCTGATATTAGTAAATGCTTCTCAGCTCTTACTCATTTGCTGAAATTTCAGAAAAAATCCTCCTGGGCATTATGCAGTTCCTTCACACTGTTTTGCCTTTTCCATACCAAACATCATTGCTCCATTTCTTTCAAGTCATTTAAGCTCTCTTGCTACTTTTAGCATGCTGTTTTCTGCCTCACACTCTGCTTTTGTTTCATTAATGATTATTCCCAGTGATCATATCACCAGTCTTCTGGCCACAGTTGACATAGTTGCTGGGCGATCTCTTGCTGGCTGCAGAAACCTTAAATACTACCTGGCTTTAGCCTTTACTGCTTCAGATGCCTGAGATAATGGTAGGACCTTAACATGGGGGTAGATATCAAAGAGTGTAGTCTGAGTTGCAAAGGTGATGGCAAATATCCCTGGGGCATGAGTGTCATCCATCTACTTGATATCAAAATATTTGCAGCAGATCCTCTATTTTAAAAGTAGCAGGAAAACCAAAGATTTCAGTTACACTAGAAAGTTTATTTTCATCCCAATTAGTTTCTTTCTGCTGATATTTGTAGCCATTAGATGGATGCTTCTGTGTATTCACTACGTTCGGATTCTTTGTTTGATCCATCAGGTGTTGGGGAGCCATGCAATCTCTATCCTGGGCAAACGGAGATCCCCAGCTGTTATCTACTGCAGCTCTAATTTTATGGTTTGTTTTCCTGTCTAGGCTTTTATTCAGGTCATTAGCTGGCATCTCTGTGGCTGCTTGCTTGAGTACACTTGTGTCCTCCCCTTTAAGTCTAATAGCCAAATTGTCCTTTATTAAAGTTGTACTCGCCCACCTCCTTTGTCCCTCATTAGCTGCACTCTGTAGTAAAAGTTCACTAGACCGACTCCTAGACTGCTTGATGTTCCTAATTACGCTCTCAGTCAGTACCTCCTTATTTTTAGGCGGTAGACTTTTTGATTGCCCTGGTTCTTGGAAGTGGGAGCTCTCCTTCCCTTCATATACTGTCTCATTATTTTTGCCTTCTGCCATGCTTTCATTCTCCAGATTTGAAAACTGCTTTCTATCACTACATGATGGAATAATGTTTTGCTTTTCATTCTGATGCACCAGTTTATTGCAGACATCAGTGACTGAACCAGGAACTGACGTTACTAATAGCTTTTTCACCACATATCCACACTGAAACTCTTTTTTTTTTTCAGAAAGCTCGTTTTACTTTAGGTACATATGAAGACATAGCAGGAAGTTTTCTTTTTAATTCAGAATTAAGACTGTTCAAATTTTGTTCCACCAGAACCTCTTCACTTTTGTGGTATAGATTGTTTGAGTGCCCTGGTTGTTTGAACAAGGAGCTTTTCTCTCCTTCTTTCTCCACCTTTTTTTTGGCCTTTTGGCCTGTACTCTCTCTCCAGATTTAAACACCGATTCTTTTCACCAGACTTTCTTTCCTCTTCCTTGTTCATCTTCATTGAGAAAAAAAATAATATTTAGTTTGTCATTCTGAAACACCAGTTTATTAAAGATGTCAGTTAATAAGGAAATAAAGTTACTTGTGGTTGGTTGAAGCTATATCCAGTTGTAGGCTTTTCCATTTGCTGCTGAAAAGCTTGTTTTGCTTTAAGTGTATACAAAGGCATGTCTGGAAGTTTTCTTTTAAATTGAGATTTTGGTCTAGTCAGATCTTGCTCAACCAGAACCCCATCCTTCTTATGGGTCAGAGTATTGGAAAGCCCTGATTCTTGAAACCAAGTGCTCATCTTCCCACAGTTTTCTGCTCCATTTATTCCATCTTCTAGCCTGCTTTCCATTTCCACGCTTAAAGGCTGTTTCCTATCAGCAGACATCTTTTTCTTTTTCTTATTCAAGCTCTTCCATGGTGCAATCCAATGTATCCTTTCAGTGTGGCTTGAAAAGTTATTGTATGCCTTACAAACAGAACTAGGAGTTGTTGCTACAGTTTTGCTGATTCAAGCTACACCCACTCACAGAATAATCCCTTTGCTGCTGAAATGCTTCATTTCTTCTTGCTTTGATTACATATAAAGGTCTGTCTGGCCTTTTTGATTGAGATTTGGATACATTGTTATCTTGATTCATTGTGTGGACTTTTGTTGGATTAAAATATTTGTTTTTACACTCTGTTAAACCTTTTCCTGCTTTCATCTTACTACATATGAAGGTTCAATAACCAAGTGCCAGGTTCTCTAGTGTTTGTTCTAGAATGCTATAAAAATGTAATGTCATGTTTTGCAAGCTAGCATTCTATGATGAAAGTTATTACACACAGAATGATGCAAAGCATGGATAGTGAGAGGCAAAAGTGGTGTAACACTGCATACAGTCTATTTTGGAATACTGCAAAACTCATTTTCCATGGAAAATTGTTTGAAGTTCAGGAATGCTCGTCTTCTTTCGTAGGGCATGATTAAATGAACTATTTTGCTGCATTACCTTTCAAATTCAGTAAAGGAAAATGTTTTCAAGCCTAGGTTAAGACTATATTAAGATCTGGTCTCATCCTATCAATCCATCCAAGCTGCATGCTAAGCATTCCTCACTTTTCACCAGACGCTTTACTTAGCCTTTTACTGCAATACCACCTTCTAATTAAATTTGTATGTTCATATTAGGCATGAAATGTAGGAAACCATTAAGGAGTGTTGCACTAATTCTTGATTACCCCAAAACACTGCCTCAGTAAGTGATTTGCTCAAGGTCATAGAATACTCAACTGAAGGTTATGAGAATCAAACTCTTTACCATAGGAAATAGCTCATTTACAGCACATAGACTTAATACTCTGCATCAACTGCCAGACATAAAAGAAAAATAACACCAACCTCAAAGTAAGTATTACCTCACAGCAAGCAACCCATGAGGGTATTGAACCCACAGCCATCATCCCATGCAAACTGTCATTGGGTATCAGAAAACAAAAAATAATACTAACACTGAAATTACCTGTGCCTAACTGAATACATTAAACATTCAGGTTAATCAGTTTATTATAAAACACAGTCAAATGGCCAACAAATTCATGAATAAGGAAACACCAGGATTAGACAGCTAAATCATTAAATGTTAAGAACGTTTTCTTAATTGGTTAGCACCATTCTTATTTACATTAAATTAATGTTTTTATAATATCAGGAGCAATACACCCACTTCAGTGTTAATAAAAACAGAAGTTTTTTTAATAAGAAAGAAGGGGAGCGATACTAATCTTAGTACATACCAACTTATTTCTGTCCATTAAATACATAATAATAACAAAAGTGACATAAATCAAGCTTAATACCTTCCCTTAACAGATTAATTCTTATGTCAGTTTACATTTTTCACTGATATATGTAAGTCAGATGCCTTTCAAAGATTAGTTATTATTAATTAAAAAATACTGCAACTAACTAATTCTCCCAAGCAACTAATTATATTAGTAGCGTACATTTTCTCAGCATTGAATATTAAACAATCCCATACCAGTGCATTGAGCCTTAATTACAGTTAAAAATGGATACAAATCAACTGATAGGTGTTCGATTCCAGAAGTATTATTATAGCATAATAGAGGGCCACAGCATCCTATATCTCTGCACAAATAGTACATTTCAGTTCCACCCCGTCATATGCCATCATACTGAGGAGGAGTACTTTGAAACATTTTCAGTGCTATGCTAATGTTACAGGTGTTATGGATACCTATTACACCAGGAGGAGGCAAAAAGATTCGCAAACATTCTGTGTAAACACACCTCAACAACTGTTCATGGAATAATCTGAGAACCGCAGAACCTGCCCCACACTGGCCAAAATCACTTACAATTTGTTGTCCCCACATCATCATCTACATGTGTTGGCCTTAATACTACATGCATGACAAATAAAACTTTGTAACATGCAGTATTAGGCCTCATAATGTCTTGGGGTATATTGTGGGGTTGCAATTATATAATTCAGTGTCGTTTTTTGCAAAATAACTACATTTCTGAAGGAACTAGTGCTAATAGGGGATGACTCCTGAAACAATACAACCCACATGCTCTCAGCCTTTCCTGGTTCTGAATGATGACAGCAACAGCCTCAGTCCAGTTCCAATGCATGCTGGCATTTGTATTGTAGGCATATGGCCTTTCCATCTACTAATACCTATAACGTTATTACCAGCATCCATGTGGAACACAGCCAACACCAATAAAGCATGCTGGTACTATGACATGGTACATTAGCATTCAATGTCAATGTAAAATTTCAAAGTGCAATGGAGAGGCACACCTTGCAAAATGTTCTGAATTGGTTGTGGGGCTCCAAGACCTCACCAGACATCATGACTTCAGGCCTCCTGATATCTTCGTTTTTTACATCAAGTACAGTGTACATGTTGGTGGGAAACTGCCTGTTCAGCAGAATCCATTTGATCAATGCTCAGAATGTTGTCACTGAAAAGGTCACTGACTTCTTGTAATTAATGTTAATGATGAAGAGGAATCAGAAGATATCTACAGACACACCTATTCATATTGAGTGTCTTATAATTAATAGTTGATGCTCAATGCTGGCATGTTGACAAAACACATTAGCAAATTAAAATCACAGCAAAACTATTCCAATCACAAGAAAAGTATACAGACTTCCTTTGTCATTGGTAAAAAAAAAAAAAACAGAAGTCATTAAACACCAAAAACAGATGTCAAGAAATTTGCCTTGAGACTTAAGGCTGAGAGATGATTTTCTTCACATTCATTTCAAGAAAACCTAATAAATGATTATAACTGGAAGCCCAATCATAATGTTTTCTAATGCAGAGAAAGTTTAGCTGCCTGTATGTGTGTGATGCTATCATTTAAAAAAGAGGTCGTGTTACAGTAGAATAACTTATTTGATTAAAGCTGTGCTCCTCTTCTGATTACAGTTTGTGTGGCAGTACAGTGTGCTAACAGCTTTTAAAGCTGTTAGTTTCTAATGTTCCCAATTGACTGCCCTCTGTGTAACAGCACAAGGTATGGTAACAACTTTTAAAGGTATTAGTTGTGTTCCAGAGCAGTTTCCATTTAATTGCTTTTAGAATGGTGACGTGAAGTTTGCTTTCTATTACAGTAGCGAGGCTTATACACAGCAGTCTGACTATAGCAAATCCATTATAGTCATGTTTATATATATGAACTTAGCTATAACTAGGTTATTTTGCTATCATTTGTGGAGTAAAATCAGAGTACTGCATGAAACAAATTACTATTATAGACTTTTTATTAGTAAATAATGTTTTTCAATACAGATATTCCAATTATACCGTTATTATTAGTTAGTAACGTTATGTTACTGAAAAGTGCTCTTGCTTCTCAGTATTTATCCTTGACTGCTACAGAACCCCAAACATGTCCCTAGACTCTCACTCCAAGTTCCTAAGCACCCTGGAATCTATCAAGGTCCAACCCAATACTCTCATACTGGGTGACTTCAACTACTCTTTCATCAGCTGGGAAAACTATTCAAGTACCAATGTGTGGCCCCAATGCTTTCTGGAATTTATCAGTTCCAATGCCCTGGACCAGCTCATTCTGACCCCCACTTGAGGAAGCAACATCCTCGACCTGGTTATCATCAACATGGAGACCATTACTCCACACCTATAGTTAATTCCTCCCTGGTTAAATCCGACCACAGACTGATCACCATGGAAATCTCCATCTCACCTACAACCCCCGCTAAGGTGACCACCCTGAAAAACTTTTCTAAAGCTGACTTTGGGCTCCAAAAATAGAGGTGCCTAACTTCTTGGCACCTATGCCAGTGGAAAATAGCTGCATGACTGCTGAATCATACATCAATGCACTGTACGAGCACGTACATAAATGCATGGACCTTGCCATACCAAATAGAACTAAGGTGCTCTCCTCCAAAAAAAAAAAGGAAGCCAATCTGGTGGTCCCCAGCCATCAATAAACTCTACAACAGAAGGAAAAACTGTTGCAGAAAAAAATGAAGTCACAAGACTGGAAAACCTCCCTTGTCAGTCTCAACAAAAAGCTGAGATCCATTATCAAATCCTCTAAAGCCAGCTATGAAGGCAAAATTGCGGCTGACACTGAAAACAACCACAAAGCCTTCTACAGCTATATTAAAAACCTCAAAGGCAATACCCAGATTTCCTCTGAGTTATTGCACAATGGCACCTCCTATACTGAGCCAACAGATATAGCCAACATACTGGCCGACAGATTCAGTGCCAACTTTACCCACCCCACAGGGCCCTATCACAATACCAGAAGAAAGCCTGGTAGCCACCATTTCTGCAGGACAGGCAAAAGTTGCATTGTCCAAAGCTAAGAATACAGTGTCCATGGGACCTCATAATATCCCTGGCTGCATCTTACATGGGCTACAAAACGAACTGGCACCACATCTGTGTGCCCTGTTCAATCACAGCTTTACCTCAGGCTATGTCCTTAATGAATGGCGCACTGCTACAGTCATCCTGCTCCATAAAGGGGGAGCAACTACAGGCCCTGGGAACTATCGCCCCATTAGCCTGACGAGTCTGGTATGCAAAGCTATGGAGCACATCATCATGGAGCTGCTTAACAAAGATATAGGCAATCTCCAAACTCTTGACTTGGCTTTGTTTGGTTGCTTGTTTGGCTTTGTCAAGGGGAGATTCTGCCTGCTGAACCTGGTTGACATTTTCGAGGCAACTTCTTGGAGGCAGTCACCAAGTCTGTGAATGAGGGTAAGGCATACATCTTATCTCGACCTGACCAAGGCCTTTGATACCATTCCCCACTCAGGTATCATTGATAAACTCACCAAACTAGGTATCAATCCTTACATCACTAGGTGGGTTGCAAATTGGCTCACAGACAGGACCCACAAAGTGAAAGATGCGGATTCCAAGTCAGACTGTTGACCAGTCATGAGTCCTGTTTAGAAGTCCAGGCCAACACAGAAGGACTCTGGATGACCAAGTTCACTAATGACTGCAAGCTAGGAGTCATTATCAACTCCCCAAATGATGCAGACATCCTAAAAAAGGGCTTTTCTGAGACCAATGACTGGTGTCGGAACCATGGCCTGAAGCTTAACGTCAAAAAATGCATTATCATCCCCTTTGGAAAAAACTCAGTTCCCACAAATTACCACATTGATGGGAGCCCACTGAACACTGAAGGGGCCATAAGAGATCTGGGCACCCAGGTCGACAGCCACCTCACCTTTGACCACCACGTTGCCACTGTGGTCAGAAAGTCCTTCTATGTGTCACATCTTATAACCAAAGGTTTCGCATCCAGGAAGAAAGTGGTCATCATACCTCTCTACTCATCCTTCATTAGAACGATCATCAAATATAACGCCCCATTTGGCATGTACCTGACCAGACACCTACAACAGCTGGAGAGCCCACAAAAGTACCTCACAAAAAGAATCCTAGGCCTTAAACACATGTCCTACATGGACAGGCTCAAGAAACTTCAACTATTTTCAGTCTCTTATTATCTACTTAGAGGTGATCTCTGCTTGACTTACAAAGACATGTCCGACCCAGCCCTACTTGAAATGCTACACCTAAAGAAATCCTAATCTCCCCGAGCCACACACTCCAGAGATCACAACCTCATTACCACAATTAACAGAATATGCTGAAGGAACAAGTTCATCTCCCAAAGACTGCCCATATTCTAGAATAAGCTTCCCATTCATTTCAAGCAGAGCACCTCACTGGCCCTCTTCAAGAGAAATCTTGACGAGTGGATGGGAAACAGAAAGTTCACCCCAGGGATCACTCCAGTTGCCCTACTGGATAGGGGCACTGTGAACTAATATCGGGTGGCACGGTGCCTGGACAAAGTTTTTGGGCCAGGCTTGTAAAGACTCCAGAGCCATTAGCCTAGTATACACCTATGAACCTATGAACCTATGACTGTTTCTGACACTGTATCTAATTCTAGAGTGATGAATTTGGGAGCTATTGGCAGGCCCATTCATCAGCTCTATTTGATATAGTCTGAAGATTGGGTAGACTGGTGTCAGTGGGAACTTACTGCCACATAGGTATGTGGTTATGAACAATGCTTGGAAGATCCAAGGAAAGCACACATACTTGTAATTGTGTGCCGAGGAATGACAGAGAAAGAAATGGAAGCAGGAGTTATGGCCATCTATGCTTAATAACGCAATATAGTGAGAAAGGTGAATAAGAAGATGAGATGCATAGCTTAAGAGTGAATTCTAGAGAAAATGCATAATTTTTCTGTTGTGCAAGGTACTGGTAAACTGCAGTTGAGGTCTCTGAATTTAAAAGGAGCATCACAAAACTACATAATGCTGTTGCATGGCCTTGTGCAGTTTAACACACAGAATAGTGACAAATGATGCATGGATGCTGGTGTTACATCCTGCAGATACAGACTGACATAAGAACCTTTGTGCAAGCTGCACTGTTCCTGTAAAACAGAGCACAGCAAAATGCAAGTGAGGCTTCTGTCATTCCTTACATGCCCTGCTCTCACCCTTCTTAGACATAGAGGTCACAGAAGATAAGACTAAGCCATATCTGGGGACTTGTTGCCCTGGTGAAAATCTGACCTCTGTACTGTGGGATATACTTTGGAAAGTTTCTGTTGTGAAATCATGGCACAGAAAGAGATTAGGTGCACTTTTAGATGTTTCAATTATGTTTAACACAGTGTTGTGCAAAGTGGTGATGCTGTTTTGAACACAATGCTTACTGTCAGATTATGCATTATTAACAATACCATGATAATACAGTGGTATGCAAATTACACACTAGTTCAGAAAGGTTCACAATTCAATATGGAGAAGGCAGCTTATTTAAAGCTTAACACAGCACTTCTGCTTTGTGATTCCCAGGGGTCTGTGTGTTTTCCCAGAGGTTTGTATGGTAGAATGACTGTTGTGTGCCTAGACTTCTCTGTAGTTTTTTTCTTGGGTCTGTGTGTTTTCCCAGGGGTCTGTGTGTTATACTGACTGTTGTGTGCACAGACTTTGCGGCAGTGTTTCTTTTCAACTTTTGATTATTTATGCAGGCTGTGGTCTGCAATGTCTGCATTACACAAAAACAGCATATATATATAATCCTGTGTTTAACATTACTTTTTAGCAGGTATCAGCTGCGGTGGTGCAGCTGTTATCACTGTCACCTCACAGCTAGAGGTTCTCTGGTTTGATTCACAGCTGGAATGCCTTCAGTGTAGAATCTGCATGCCCTCCCTGTGGCAGAGTGAGTTTTAAAGACATGCAGGTTGGTCCATGTGTGTGCCTTCAGTGAAAGTTGGCCACCGGGCTGGCAAATAAATACCGTAAAAACTCTACTGCCAATCAGTCTCCGGACCAATGATCTGCTGTGATGACCCCTAACTGGGAAAAGCTGAAAGACATTGCTTTTTTTATTTATTAAGTAGGTAAACCCATTGGAAGCAAGCGTTCCTTTACAGGGGGTGTCCTAGGAACACTATCTGGTTACATGACATGTTCAAAGTCACCCAGTATGCAAATGAAAGTGGAAGGAATCAGACTCTGTACCCTTTATTATAGTAAACAGCTTGTTAACAGCTCAGAGCCTTAATCCTCTTTGCTGACTACCCAGCTTCTCTACATTAACTGCATACTACAGTATGTAGTCCTGTGCTCAATATTATCTCCAGGCAATCTGTTTTAAATCCTGTACTTAGCAATACCTCCAGACAACATATATGTAATCCTGTGCTTGGCATTGCATGTAGACAGCATACATGTAATTCTGTGCTCAGCATTACATACAGGCAGAATATGTGCAGTCATGTATTCTATATTACCTGCAGACAGCACATATGTAATGTTGTGGTCATCATTGCTTACAAGCAACATTGATGTTATCCTCTGCTCAGCATTACCTGCAGGCAGCCTAAGTGTTAATCTGTAATAAGCATTACCTGTAGATGGTGCATATATAATCACACACTCATAAACATCCATCATCCACTTGGCGATCACCCGCAGATAGCATATGTATAATCCTGTAAGTAGCATTGCCTGCTGGCAGTGCATGTGTACTTATATATTTAGTATTGCCTGCAGAGACCACATGTGTAATCCTATTCTCAGCCTTACTATCAGGCAGTAGCAGTATTTAGGTAATCTAGTAGCTGTCATTTACTGCAGTCAGCCTACATGTGTATATTCCCATCTGCAGACAGCATATGTGCAATCCTGTGCTCAGAATTACCTTTGGGTGTCCTAATCTAAACATGGACTCAACATTACATTCAGACAGCCTATGTACAATCATGCAATCAGCATTATCTGCATAACACATATGTGTAATCCTGTACTGAACATTAGTGCAGACAGCATATGCATTACCCTGTGCTCACTATTATGTTCAGGCACCATATGTGTAAATGTCCTCAGCACTGCCTGCAAGCAATGTGTTCATAACTGCTGCATGCAACCTATTACTAAGCATGTATTTAGCATTACTGCATGCAGCATATTAGTAAGCATGTATTTAGCATTATTGCATGCAGCCTATTAGTAGGCATGTATTTAGCATTATTGCATGCAGCCTATAAGTAATGCTGAGAACAGTCATTCTATTCCATTCTGGGACTCATGTCTTGTTCATGTAACCACATAAAAATATGTGATAAGGTAGGCAGAAAAAAAGTCATATATAATAACAATTACAGTGATAAAAGGGCAGGGATATGAGGGGATATTTAAACATCTGGGCATATATAAAGGACAAGTGAGTGGAATAATCAGGGTTGAACTATGATATGGATACACATAACTACCATGGAGGAACCAGGAATCGTGAAATAAAAGAATTATGGAGAAGGAGAATGATTAATGCTGGACAGTGAGATTATAATCTGGATGAAGGAAAGTTTACTTTCAGTAAAGCATGCTGCAGAGTGAGATTATAATCTGGATGTAAGGAAAGATTACTTCAGTAGGACACAGTGGAGAGTGAGATTTTAATCTGGATGTAAGGAAGGATTACTTTCAGTAGGGCATGGTGGAGTGTAGAATGTACTGCATAAATTATAACCACAGTGGAAATCAAAAGCAAGGTTCACTGATGAGTAGGACAAATGAAAGAAAGAATAGGGCGGCAGCAAAGGGTCATGGGTATATTTGATAAACATGCACATGTGCATCAACAACTACTTACTTTCATGATTTCAGTGACGTTTCAAATAATCCTGCAGCAAATAGGTGCTTGTGGGTACACACTGCAGGTTCAGTCTAAACGTAATAGCTAGACACAAGGGTTTTGGTATAGCTAGGATCATCACATGATTAAGTCAGTTTTACTTTTATCTTTTCTTTGTCATAGTTCATTTTCAAACATGGCAAATACATTGGCATTGAAGTTACCTTTGCAAACAGAAATGCATAGTTGTTTTCTTTTGCAGTAATTGTTTTTTTTTTTCCTGCTGTCCACCTCTTTTTATTTACTTATTTTCAGTGTTGCCCATTACACACTGCCATTGAAAGACTGTGTTGACATTTTAGGTGAAGTTTCAAAGCATTTTGAACAGAGTGTACATTTTTTTGTGATTTTAGTAATACAGACCTATACTTCCTACATTTAAAAGCAAGGCAGTCAGTCAGCAGTACCACACTGATGTGATGCATTTAAGATAAGACAGAGAACAAGAGCCAAACAAACAGGCTGGGGGCATTCAACTGCTGCAGACAGTGCAGAAATCCAATACAGAGTTTATTTATGTAGGCTGAATTATGGATACAGGAAATGGATAACTCCCCTAACTTCCTTAGCTGCCTTAAAGGTCAGGCACAGAAGGTGGCCAATGTGCTAAAAAGGTAATGGTCTATAATGCTATTCATACATGAAAAACAACATATTTTAGCAGCTTACAACTGAGAGAAATTTCTTAAATAACACTGGGCACTACTTTTGAATCAGTTTAGAAGTGGCGACCACAAAAATTTCTAACAGTATAATAATCAAAGATTTCATCTAAAAACAATATATATATTTTTAAATAGCACTTATCCCAAGGTCTTCTGCATAGTGAAGTAAAGGTAGTATGTATATAATAACCTCATTTTATCCAGGTACTCCTACAGGAAGTTCCACAACCACCATTTTAATTGAGTAATATTTTAACTGGCTTGTTTTTGTTTGTCATGCTGCTGCTTTGGAGAGCTTCAAGTCATTTGCTATTAATTTTTGAAGGCCTCATGTCATCCTTAGGCAATTTCCTGAGTAATATTCAATCTGTTTATAAACAGGAAGCCAGTATTTAACAAGGAATGAATTCACTAAATCCAGATGTATCAGAATCTAATTATGCAGTTTCTTTATTATGTACAAAGAAGTCTGCTTCAACACTTCTAAAATGTTTGTGTCAGACTTGGGAAGATATAATCTATGAATTATACACATTTCATGACACATGTAAGATCGTGTATGATATTGTATGATCTGTACATGGACAGATGGAGTAGGATGACACATTTCACACTCAAATCAAATGGGTACAATAACTGGGCAATGTTGTCATGTTAGCAACTTTCTTTTTCATGATCTATGCTTTATGACAGAAAAGTGAAATATTTCACAATAAATAAATAATTTCCCCCTGATTCATGAAGCTTGCACCAGGAGCAGGTGGCATAATGCCAAATATGTCCACTGAGCGATTCAGGTACGAACCAATCCCATGTGCACTACTGGCATACGCCAGAGATACGCAGCCCTCGGCATAGGTATGCAAATCACCCCATGCACAGTGTCACACCATGCTAATGAAGGCATACAGCGATTCACGAAGTGGTACAGGCATAGCGCAAGCCCATGGAAATGTAAACAAAAAAACACGGTTTACATTTTCCCAAACAGAACATCGGAGTTATGGAAGCAGACCACACGCATGTATTACAAAGTTAACATATGCCAATGGACAAATACACAGCCAATGGCACAAGAAAAGATGCACAACACCTAAAAAACAACATTTAATGTCATGTCCAGAGTAACACACAGTACAACCGCAGGGCATGTGTGTGCAAACAGGAATACAAAGGAAATATATAAAAATGGCAGAAAATCGCAATGAAAGACAAATTAGGATTGCACCATAATATGCAATGGTAGGCATGGCAAACCACAAGCAAGGCGCAAGGGTTGCCAGGGGCCCACGACAGTGTTCAGCGCTGTAACTATGAATTAGTAGTCAATGCCATGCAAATGAGGCAGGTAATACTGAATCGCAAACGTCCCGCCGGATTAAGGATGTACCTGACGGCGCAGCGCTATAACACCGAGGAGTATACCAAAGGTGATACATGACATCAGCAGAGGGGTGTGCCACCATATCAGTAAGCACATTGGAGCAATGCAAATCTGGCCTGGCCATTGCTAAGCAAAGCTGAAGGACAGGGGTGGGGAGGAGGGAATTGAACCATTCAGCTGAGAGCACACATGGTGCCCGAAAGCACATGTGCACGGGGATGAACTCGTGCCTGAAACCCGGTAAGCAGATGCACGCGCTGTGAACAATAGCACAAACAGGAAGGTCAGGGGAAGAAAAGAAGGAAATGCCGAAGCAGGGCAATTGGTGTACTAATGAGCAATTAACACCAATCAACACATGGCGGACAATCGACGGCAGTAGACAAGCCTGCATGCAGAAACCTGCAAAACAGGATAGGGGAGGCATAGGATTGCAAAGAAAGGTGTGGGGGACCTGGAATGCAAAGACAGGAGAACTGTCATAGCAGAGCAAAGCAAACCCACAGTAGATCGGCAATAGCACACATTATGCAAGATAAGCCAGGTCTAGGAAAGTACAAATGAAAGCAGGCAGCTGGATGCATGACAGCAAATGGTAGGTGTAACGTGCACAAATGTAAATGGAAGGGCAGGAGGTAATTCACGGCATCCAAATGTAATGCAACACCAAAGGCAGCACAATAGCGGTTTCGTAAATAAAACACAGAAGATACCCTGTAGCCACGATCGTACATACACACCCTATGACATCATCAGTGTTCACAGCAAAACAGTATAAAGTGTTAAAGCACCCAACACACACCTGTGTATTCCCAAACACCGCACCATAGGTGTAAACAGATGGGGAACTTTTAAAATGTACATGTTGGGAGCTGCCATAGCTGTGATTCATCAGCATGCGTTACAGACCAATGGTGTTGTGGAGGATGAAGCCGACAATCACCGTAGGCCTCGGAGGAGGAGAAGAGTGTTCAGACCAAGGGTAACCTACCAGGGGCTACATGATCTGGAGATAGTAAAGTGTTACAGGGTGGACAGGGACATCTTACAGCAAATAGTAGAGCTGTGCCGGCCACGCCTGAGAACCAAAAACAACAGAGGGGAACCCATCCCAGTGGACACGAAGGTATGTGTAAGCTTGCGAATACTAGCCACAGGTACCTTTCAAAGGCCTACTGGAGATATAATGGGGATCTCACAGGCATCGGCATCCAGGGTACTACACCAGTTCCTGGATGCCATGTTACTACATGCCAATGAGCATATACACTTCCCCCGAACTCAGGAGGAGTTGGCCAGCAATATGCGTCACTTCCACTGTGTGGCAAACTACCCGGAGGTACTGGGTGCGATAGACTGCATGCACATACAAATTAAATCACCACCCGGTGAGTATGGTAGGTGCTACATAAACCGCAAGGGATTCCAATACATCAACTGCCAGGTCGTGTGCAATGCCCAGGGCATTATCATGGATGTGTGTACTGGCAGCCCTGGAAGCTACCATGACTCCCATATCTGGCATGCCTCACAGCTGTATCAGGTATTTGTTAGGGGGGACATCCCACAAGGTCACCTTGTGGGGGATGCTGGCTATGCACTGGAGCCGTGGATGATGACCCCCCCCATCAGAAATGCACACACACCAATGCAAGAACGCCATAATGAGGCACACGCACAAACCAGAATCATCACAGAGCGTGTGTTCGGGATGCTGAAATCACGGTTCCGGTGCTTGGACACATCTGGTGGAGCCTTGCAGTATTCTCCAGGCACGTGTGCCCACATCTTCATAGCATGTGCCAAGCTACATAATATGATCCTGTGGAAACAGATGCAGCAGAGTCATAATGGGGGAGGGCCTCACAGCCCACCGCAAGTGCCAAGGCCAACACAGGCACAGAGGGATCCAGACCACAGACACAATGTGCCAGCCCCAGTAGGCAGACGGAGGCGTGCCCAATATGCCTATGCCTTGGCAAAGAGGGAACGTATAGCACATACTTTGACAGTGTAGGCTCCCACGGACTGACACCCCTCCCCACCTGCACACAGTAACATGGATGGCACACAAACACAACTACCTGTAAATTGTGATGTATAGGTGGCCCACTGTGGAATCCTACATAGGCAGCCCTCAAACATTGTACACACAACAGCCATGGGAACACGGAACTGTCAACACCTGAACAGTAGATGCGCCCATCAGCATTTGTCGGTGGTGTGTGTATAGGTTTCTAAATACATCAGTAGGTACACGCCCAATTGTCAGAAGCAAAACAAAAAATGGGGCAAACAGTGACACCCATCACCACAACATCGAGTAAGCAACTGTCGCGTACTGGAGCAGAGGCAATTGCAGGAGCACATGTGTGTAAGCACTGTCCTACACACAGTCATCACGGATTATCCACCATGTTACTGAGGGGCTCCACAAAATGTAATTATGGATGTAGTGTCAGGGCAGGGGATGTACCCATGACAGGCATTAGTCACCTCGGTATGCAGCATCCACGGTCGTATGAAGGTGTAGCAAATTATCGGGTGTACCTAATTGTGATATACATACCCAGTGCTGGAGTACAGCCAGTAAACATCACAAAGACATACCATTAACTGGACTCATCAAGTTGTAAACTAACGGAGTCTTCCATGTGAGTGTAGTGTGGAGTAACTGCTGTAGTGTACTGCACATACAAATTGACATAATTCGTGCACAACTGCCAGATGTCCAAGTGGTACATGCAGTGACTGTCGTGCATGTTCCCGGTCCCACGTCCCGCAAGGGATGTCACATAATCCCGACAGCATGGGTAATGCATTCCGGATGCAGGTCATCAGAATATGTGTAGCACACGTTAGCAGGAATAAGCGTTGCCCACAGCTGGTAAGTGATGTTTAAATACAACTATACGTATATGCGCGAAACAGGGCTAGGTGTCACTAACCACTGTGCAGATCATGGTCAATGATGTACAGAACAGGTGACACCAGCATTAGTCACCCCTGAACAAATAGCGCCTGCTCTGAAGGGTAAAACTACCACTGCCAGGAGTGGAACAGGCAGTCATGTACACAATCACCCAACACTATTGCTAGGCAAGATGTATGTACGGTAGGGTTGCCACAGTTCAAATGACCAATGTGGGACATACGCTAGATGTCAGCAGGATGACACACACCCAGCCAGGACAAAAACCAGAACAACAGTGTTTTGCATAGATAAAAAGCTTATAGTCTAGTAATGGTCGCAGGTACGTGTTCCGTGTCCTGTAACATGTAGGTGGGTCAGATACAGAATAAGTGTCATGCAACTACGACATAAACTATAGGGAATATGTTTGTCCCAAAGTTGCAGGACATTTGCTATGTTCACAAATATTTCACAGGACACAACTGCACAAAGAGGGATTGTCCCTCGCAAAGTGGGATGGTAGGTAATCTTAACCTATGGCAGGTGTGTAATATGACAGGTACAGACACAAACATGCGGAGTCCAGGAAACACAGTATACACTGGCAAACACACAATGAAAGGCGTAGCGTGCCTGTCACCACCCCTGTCTGAGATATGTATATATATATATATATATATATATATATATATATATATATATATATATATACATACATATATATATATATATATATATATATATATATATATATATATATATATATATATATATATATACATAAATATATATATATATATATATATATATATATATATATATATATATATATATATATATATATCTACACATATATAATACAGATAGAAAGGGCGATAGTGTGATATATGTCGATATACAAGGGGTCACTGGCATCTGCAAATATATAGATAGGTCGAAGACACTCTAAACACCTTTGAGGTACAAATAAACAGGATACCGCCAACTATGGAACGTGTCACACACCGACACGCGTAACCAGGAGGATGAAAGACAAAAAGAACACAGTACTGGAACAGTAGAACCGCAAGCAATAGGACGATAGTAAGGACATGTAGTCACCGCTGTTGGCGGTGCGGTCCACATAGGTACCGTGTACAACTGTGGTTGTGAGTGATGTAGCCTGTGTATGTGTGTGTTGAGGGTGCGATGTGTGCTCCCATGTGACTAAAGTGTGTGTGTGTGTCCACATAGTGTGTCTGTAGGTGGCAATTCGGAGGTAGATGATTACGGTAGGTGCGGGTATAGCTATCCGTAGGCATGCAGTAAACACCTGTCCCACATTGGGAGGGACAGCCCCCCCTGGGCAGGTGTGTCTTGACATGAAACATTAGAAAGGGCAACTGCAAGTGAGTGTAGGACATTAGTATGTCCCACATAATATGCAATAGTTGCAGGAAATACTCATGCCTGTATGTAAGAAACGGAGATGTTACATGCAAACTGATAAGTAGTGAAGGACCAAGAACAATAGGTATGTAATGAGGATGAAAGTATGTGCTATCCTGTGTACTGACCGTGGCCATATGTCAGCCTGTAAACACCACTGTGTGACCCACAAGTGTCCAACTATGGCCATATGAAAAGGTGGCAAGCCATGTGACAGAGGGTCTGACACCAATGCCACTGCAATGACTGCAAATATCTGGGACAGACATACACGGGATAGCATTCATTTACAAATATCCTTGCACATATCGCCGTACGTCCGGAGGTATGGAGGTATCAACCGCACCTGCATACCATATAGAAACCAATTAACAACGGCCCAAAGTAAATTCCCATAATAGAAGTCTATTAAGTGATAGCACTGTAATTAGGGAAGGGGCCCACACACATATATATGGACTACGTAGAAATGCAAGTCCCACAAAACCTTATATGCTACGTACACCCGCCTACATCCCCCACACTGTAAACAATAGCAATACAGACCGTAACCACAGCCCAAACATCTAGTTAGTCAATTACATCCGCTGAACCGTTGACATACCTTGTGAGAGACATTTAAAGGCGCCATGCAAAATTGTATCTGTCGTATAACGGAACAAATGGCAATGTTACAGGTGTTTGCAATAGTCCTTTATCAGATGGGTGGGATGACAGGTACAGTCACAAGTAGAACCACATACTCAAGCTGTCACAAACAATCCACAGGGGACATGACCCCAAAATAGACTTGGCTCTACACAAAGCAGTTGCAATTACACACAACAAAACACAATACAGGCCGTCTCCCTGAAGGCAAGGCAAATGGCCAATGCCCAGGTGGAGAATTCAATTATACCCCACTGCTGCCGTGTAATTGGCGAATGGAGTAGCTGCACAGCTGAAGTGCATGTAATTAGTCACATTGGACCACCAATTGGCGACAGTAAATCATATGTTGCAGGTATAGACGCATATAAGGATGACTTGCCAGATATGCAAACTGTATGCTCATACCATATAACAGTTGAAAGAGTGATACAGAAGAGCGAGATAGAGACAAAACACCAGAACAATATCAAGGTATGTATAACACTAACTGTATGTATAGTATGTTCTGTATTACATAATGTCAGTGTATGCATAGCCTGGTTTGCAGTAATTAACAGTGTCCGCCATGCATAAAGTGGGGAATGGTATTTATGTAGTGATGTCTCGCTGATCGTACAAATGCTTGTAGAAGATGTGCGTCCAGCAGTGGGCCACATGGTAAACAGCACAGACACCACAAGGGATGCAACATGATGGCGTTAAACAGAACAATGTCATACGATCCGCCATCAGTGGCAGGGTATGTCCAATAAGTACGTGCCATAGCAGGGGATAGTATATGTAGATATACTGTAACAGTACGCATGTGTATGGGCATATAACATCAATGACATGTCTAAGGTGGACCCTCTGTGCAAGTAATGGTTGAATTATGGGATACCATGTAAAACATGTGTAATGTATAGTACAGTAGATTGATACGTCAGATATGTTACACAGGAGAACAGGCATATCATGCATAACAAAGGTATCATATAGTCATGTGAGTAGTATGTAATTAAGATATGTATAAACAGTTATGATGAAATAACTATGTACTCCATTCTGTGCATTTGCAAAAGACGCAAACATTACTCCCATACTAGAATAGCAGTAGAGATGTAACAGACAAACATGAACATGATTGGCATGTACAATAACAGTATACATATGGCCCATAGTCATGGGACATTGTAATAGCGTGACAGCCAATCTAACTGGAAGGGATATACCAGTAACCATGCACAAAGGACATGTAATAGCTGCACAGGTTCATGGTGGGGTACCATGCAGTCTGGCAAGTCAATGTGTAACAACAACTACAGTGTGCACACCAGTGGCACCTCTCCAGGGTAGTGTCCTGTGAATAGAAGAGCCATGTGTAACCTGCATCACTGCACAGTACAGCCACTGCAGCGATCCCTGGTGTACATGTGTCCACCATCCAGCAAGCCAGGTATCACATGAACACTGCTACTGACTGTCCATGCGTGATGTACATAGGAATCATGTCCCAAAGCATGGTGAGTGTCCGGTCTGGGAATGCAACCCCCAAGCACATGCCACACACAGTCGAGTGTGTGCACATATCCATGAGCATCATGGTCATAGTGGCTATTGTGTATGTCGTGTATGCGGAGTATATCCATAAAATTATTTGCAGACATGGGCCCTGTCTTTGCAGCAGACGTCACCCCTGAGTATGTAGTCTGCAAATGTGTATAGACATGGTGTCTGTACATAAGCCGCATACATTAACAGTTGTAGCTCAATAAACATCATGGCGTTTTAATGTTGGGTTATGCAAAGCTGTTGTATAAGGTACACCCTACGCGGGGTGTTGTACCCATGGATGTGTGTATACGTCCAGTGTTCAGAGGTACAATGGGTGCCTATGTACCAGCTACACACCCAGTACAGACATGTGTGAACACGTAGAAGGATATCCACGCCACAGTGGCAATGTGGTAATCACAGGAGTGTGTGCGACATACATGTGTCTTACAAACATGTACAATGCAACATGTATGTAGGGGACTAACACCTATGTGATAACCAGTGGGAGGATGGTGTACTGCAAAGGTGATGTTCACACCAAGTGTCATGCAGGTAGAGGCCATGATGTTCATATAGGTATCTGTCACAGTGACACTCGTATGGATGGGGTCTATATCAGCTGGTCGAGCAACAGTGGTGCTGGATATGCAGTGGTCTGTAAAGCTAGGCAGAGAAGTCCTCTCAGTGGCAGCCTGTACCTCAGGTAAGCATATACTGAACATGAGGGCCCCATGACTGAGGACTGTGGTAAGCCAAGTGTAACTGGATTGCAGTATGTGATATGGTATGCCACCCTTAGTGTGTGTGTCCCGTCCCTTAGCCACATTGCATAACATCCAGAGACATATGTTGTGATGTGCAGGTGTATGTGTATGTAGTCAATACCAGAATGGAGAACGGTGCTGAATGGCGGTGAGAGGACAATGCAGGCTGTGTGGACACCCGTGTCATCATCAACTACTCTGGCGACTGTAGGAAAGGTGTTCAACAGGTGTAGGAGGCATGCTGTGGCCCCAACAAGACCAACCTAGCTGGCATCAAAGGACTGGACCACAACAAAGACTTGACGAATAATGTCTATGATGATGTGCCCTATAGCCATGCATAACAGTCCAGTGAGGTGTGTAGGGCAATAGTCCCAGTCGTGCAGTGTGGCACCATCTGTGAGGAGTGTTACTGTCGCTGTGTGCCAGTCAGGGGCCACAATGTCTGGTACAAGGCTATTACTGAATATGGTGTCCCAGTGGGGAGACATGCTGTTCAGAGTTCTGTGGACATCACAGCCTGGGATATTGCAGGGTGACAAGGGGCCTGTGTCCTAGGACATATAGAGTGCAGGTCAGTACTATGTAGGTGTGACTGCAGGTATACCGCAATGTACCTGCAAGGAATGTGACCCTGCAGGGAGTGAGAGGGTGTAATGTTAGCAATGAAGCCATCAGACAGCATGTTGCCAACATCACATGCTACTGTCATGCTCTAGACTGACAGTTGTATGTGTGAGCAGATGTGGGTATTGCATATGACTACCGACATACCACCATAATGCCTTGTGGTACATCTCGGAATGTGTCGCAGTAATGTGTACGTAGCTAGTTATGGTGTATGTGATGTGGGATCCTGTGGCCCTACCAAGGCTGACCAGTGAGTCACCCCACCCATGGGAATGTACACCACTGTGTAACAGCCCCCACCTGTTGTTGTAAAGTATGTCTGTGGGACTGCACCCCCAGAGTGTCGTCTGTATTCTGGTGTGTACCAGCATGGCTCTGTGTGGAATAGCATGAACCACATTGTCGTGTATGTGCTATTGAAGTGTACTGGGGTATGTCTCAGCTTTTGCATGTACATTGTCCACCTGCACATGTGTCACGACAACAACTACCGCTGTCATACGACATCTGTAGTTGGTGTTGTAGTACTCATCTACTGTGTATGCCGTGAAGTGTGTGGTGCCGGTATGTGGCTAGAAAGGGTGGGTAGCAGATGTTCAGATTCCACCAATGAAGGGATAACCACAGGTTTGGAACAGCAGTCACATGTTGGTAGTGTCCATGTCAAGGATACTGTTGGTCTTGGAGGTGGTGTATGGGTTGAACCAGCTGAGCAGAGGTTATGACTCATGCACAGTGTACACCTAATGTGTCAGTACATGTGCGGCTATCACAGTTAAATGTGGGTTACTGTCAGTCTCACATTAGTAGCAGCAGTAGTTCTGGACACAGTTATATACACATGGAGCACCTGTGATGCATTGTGCGAAGTAACCAGCCGGGATGTGTGTACAACATAGTGGAATATGGGGACACCTCAGCTGTGGGTGTGCCAGTCCAGGTACATGCCTGAGAGGTACCGTTTGTCAATACCCTGTCATTGCATTGGACAGGCATACCCAGCAACCATGTGAGCAATATTGGAATACACATCACCCTCCAGGGGTAGGGCCCATGCGTGGATGGCCAATACCAGCCTCCAGAATACTCGCCTCCAGTATGCAGCATGCTATCCGCCTTGCATACAGACATATGCCACACTATGCTGTTAGACATACTACATGTCCATAGCCTGATCTGAAAGACATACGTCATGGACATCCACCATCCTATGACTAGGATGGCCACATGCTGGACAGATCCCTGTGCCATACCTGTGACATACTCCCGCCATACCATGCAGCCCTGTCCACATAGCTGCACATATCATCCCTCCCATACATGGTGTGATGGCCGTATGGTAGATGTAGTATCATCTGCCTGGATCAGTAATGTGTCACTGATGCCCCTCGTGGTGGCGTAATGGGTGTCGGATACAGCTAGGAAACCCAGCCCGTACATGCCATAGCCGATAACCTTACCTGCGAATGACATCCGACTAGCCATTGTCCCATGTCTATCACATGTGCAACACAGGTGATCCGTGGCAGGATGTTGAACAGCTGTACAGTGTAGATGTCTATGGAAAAACAGATGCATGTACAGGTTTCCATGCCTACTTGGTGCATTGTCACTGCCCAAGTCCAATAAGGCTATGTCTGTGTTGATATGTGATATATCCACAGCATCTAGGTCAACAGCATTACCGTGGATACATCAGGCATGGGTCGATAGGTAAGAACACCAGTGCATGAAAACAGACATGTCCACATGGAGACTGATGTCACATGCAGTAGGAACACTAATGAGGTGACACACATATATGGGGATGATATCCAATGCATACTGGGTGTTACATGCGTGGGACACATACATGCCAGTCAGGTTAGTGTCATGTTGATTTGCAAAGATAACTGTGCGAATGTACTAGAATGTATGTGCAGCAGTATCACTGTACATGTCTGTAAATGTGACCTGTCACCTTCATCATGTCTTACAGATAATGCCGCATACATGCCTACCAGCATATAGCCGACAGGAGGATGATGTCGTAATACCGTACCTCCATGAGAAGTACGAGGTGTTATTTAGCCATGTACCACAGCATGCACAGCAGCGGGATGACCTGTGACAGGATCTTCGCAGGAGGGTCAACGAAGTGGGTGGCCACAACCGCACCTACCAGCAGGTGCGCAGACACTGCACAGACCTCATACATCATGCAAAACAGTGTGCCACTGCAATCGCCAGGGAACAAGGTGGTACGGGTGGTGGGCCACCAACCCAGCCTCCACTCACACACACAGAGGAGCTACTGGCCAGTCTGGGAACACCCTCGGAACAGCCCTCACAAACAGTAGCTGCCATTGTGGAGGTGGGTGTCTCCCAACCAATGAGCCTGGGGTTGCCTGGTAAGTCAGTACTGAACATATGGCCAGTATATCCCACATACGTGCATGTGTCAGTGTACATCATGTAATGTAACAACATATGCAAGGTATGTGGACACACATGCTTTATGCTACTCTGTGTATGCACCATACCTCTGACCTGTACGGGTATTTACAGGATGTCCAGTTGTCTGCCTCATATTGTCGGTGTGTTCCCCTTAATATCTGTCCCTTTCTGGCAAATAGCTGAGGAATGGAGTCATTAAATGATGACATACAGTTGTGTTCATGACTGCACATTCTGTTGCAAACCCATATGCATGCAAACCTATTGGTCTATCAAATATCCAGGTTAGTAAGAGCAATATGTCACAGTTGTCCCTATATGTCCCCCATCATAGTAGGCTTTGTTTACATTTATTGTTCTAAGAGGTTGAGAGGTATGGTATGCACACATGTGCTGATGATATGCTATTGTACAGGCAAATGTGTTAACCTGCACTGTGCACCCTGTGGCTGTCATGCAGTCATGGATAATGTTCATACTGCTGTGTCACCCTATACAGGTACCTCTGGCATGCCGCACAGACAAGAGTCCATTGCCCCGGTTT
>NC_056725.1:131350676-131405180 GCF_019279795.1 Protopterus annectens | reverse complement strand
CCCCCTCCAAACCCACAGGCCAAAACCCCCCCGGGTTTTTTCCCCCCCCTTTATCCACGCTAATTATTCTATCATGTACCTTATGTGTATGCCAGTATTTGCGCTTTCTGTCAGTGGCAGAGCTCATGTACGAGTATGGGGGACTGGACACTGTATCGGTGACATTGCATGACACCCTGAGGGACACATGTCTTTTGAGTCTATTAACCTTCCACATTGACTTTCACAGGGCATACGTTGTCATTCACATTTGTGGAAATACATGCTTTTGACTTGTACATGTTTTGTCATTTGTCCTGACGTCTTTCTTCTCACCTGTCCACCTAGTATCACTAGTTCTGTACATTTAATTAGGACGGGTTACCTTCATACCTCTCACCTGTACACATTATGGGTATACGCCCCGAGGTTTGACCTATGATTCTGTTACATTTGTCATGATAATGTGCCTTTCTGGTAGATTGCTGGCAAGGCATGACAGACTGTGCGGTTAGGTAATCATGACTGACATTTCTATTTTATGATTACTAACTCTCATAACATTCGTATTCCTGACTACGCAATTATTCTATCAACGTTCTGACTTTGTCTGGGGTATATTTAATATAGTCCCTATTTGTCTTTCGTGTACTATGCCTTAGTCCAGCTGTCTTATTCTGACATTTTGGCAGTTATGGTTACCATCTTGGTAAATGCGCATGTCCATCCATGATAATTGCCTACATGACACTGATATAGGTCCCTACGTCTTCCCCCAATGGTTTACACAATATCCAGTACATGGGTTTCACCTTTTTGGAGAATATAGGTGTGTGCTATACCCACATAGGTATATTGATCACTCCCATGGGGCGTACCTAATAGATCTGTGCCAATCAACACCTTGGCCCATTTCTGCATACCCATGATTCCCATACCTGACACCCCTCCACAGTCCCCATTAGACATGTTTAATGTGAGCAATAATAAAGTGTGAGGACACTTCCGAGCACTCCCCACTCTGCGGATATCAGGTCGTGCGTCATACATTCTATCGACCCATGTGTTATTACCCTTGCACCTGCTACTGTTGCATGTACACCTATATTGTAGTTGCACTTGTGACTTCTTTAGCATCAATGACAGTTCGCACTTCATACAGGATCAATTTTTGGGATCCTGCAAAGGACACCTATATTCATGTTTAACATGTAGAACTTGCAGGCCCTGTCACACTGGTACTTTCCGGGCAATGGTTTGGAAAGCATCGGTGTATTCTCCTTTCATGCATGTCTGTCTGTCTATCCATAATAGCTATACCGTGACCTATTTATGTACATGTGTTATATGTACAGGGACATATGTTTGTTGTGTATATATCTATTCATGTATCGTGTGTGTATAGATATATATATATATATGTACATATATACATATGTCTGTACATTCCTCATCTCATAATTTGCTTTGGTTTATGTCTGTGGATATATATGTATATATACATCCATATCATACCTCTCAACTGTACAGATTTCCGCTGCATGTACAGCTGTTTGCCTCTTATCTTTGGTCCGTTTTTCATAACCTTGTGTCTATCTGGCAAGTTAGTGGCATATCATTAAAGACTGACGTTGGTAAATAATGACAAACATTTCAGGTTACGACTTCATACCCTTTAGAGAATCCATGCTAGTGACACACCTGTTATTCTATCCACTTTCTATGTTTGTTAGGGAAATATCTGGGGATTGTCCCTATTTGTACCAGTTGTTGTCATGGCTTTGTCCGGTTTCGTACTTTACGGGGTTAACAGGTATGAGCCATGTACATAGAACGTGGGGAAAACACCATTCATTTTCTATTCTGTGAGCGGATTACACACGCGTAGGCGCACTTGCCTATCCTTATTGTGGGTTACATATGTTTCATAGATAATTGTGCTTACGTGAACTTTCATAATTCTGAGCGTAACAGTTACATATCTGTATTCCAGTTTACAGACTGCTGTGAAACACACGTTCGCCTTTACATATTTAAATGTGTGTACAGCATGAACGCATTCATTACACTTTCATGTTATATGTGCAGTGGTCGTAGGTCAACCAGGACTGCATTCACATTGGCCGGATGCCGGAACCACTATTCTATTGGTGTTCTCCCTCATTGATATGCATACCCATAGTACTTAGCTACATCAACATAAGCCTCACCACTTCACCTACGACACAGGCATCCATTCTCCTGCTGGGAAAAAGGCAGTACTACATATTACACATTCCCTATTGCCTACTGCTGTGGACTCCGGCTGCATTGTTAATCACTCCGAGGATATGCAGAACACCAAGGCATATAGTCCAGCCACATACAGGTCTTTGACTGTCAGGGTGTTCATGTAGTGATCTGGGTTTAGGCTTGTCCACCTGGTGAACGGAACTTCCCTGGCTGAGTTCAAATGTCAGACGAAGCATATGGACAGGGATTATCTCCCCATTTTGAAGTTTTACCTATGTTTATAGATGCAGGTGTTTGGGTACCTGTCAGCAGCTTATTCTGTTGGCATTACATATTGTGGGTGGTGTTGTTACAGTCCATACTCCACGGCGAGGGGTGTTCCCATTCTCATTTGACTATTACCTGTATACAGTCATACGGGGATTATTATTTTGGACATGAAGTGACTACAGGTATGCAGTTGTACATTACACAAGTGTGAAGGGTTGTTACTATAAATATGTATGGACCATACCTCTCAACCTCTTCGAGCACCAAACTTGCGCAAAACCTACACAATGGGGGGACAATTAGGGACACTATTTAACGATTGCTCTTACAAGCTTAGAACGGTGATAGAATACTAGGTTTTGCATTAGCATGACTTTTCTGCAGGTTGTGGAGTCTTAAACTCAGGATATTTCTCATTATTTAGTGACGTCAATCCTCAGCTATTTACCACACTGGTACACATTGTCGGCAGCACACACCAACACTATGGGGTGAACCTGTGGTCATTTTTAGGGTTGCTACCTTTTCAAATGCCCAAAGTAGGACATGTTCTGTAGAGATGTCAGATTTTCCAGGACAAAATATACCTACAGCCGTGCATAGTACAGAACTTTAACCTTTTTTGTACATATAATAGCTTATTCTAGTAACATTTGAATTGCTTATGCTACTTCACATAACAAAAAGAAGTTTCATATATAAGATAACTGTTTTATGCGACTATTAAAGAAACTTAGGAAATAACTTTGTCCTAAACTCTCAGGACATTTGCTATGTCTTGCTTTTTTTCACAGGACATAACTGCCTACAGAGGGACTGTTACTCGCAAAGTGTGACAGGTGGTGACCCTAGTCATTCTTCAAATATCTGGACAGTCGAGTGGTATGGCATGGACCTCTGTAATATGCTGTTGTGTTCTGGCACAGCAGTAGCTCAGCATTACTGACTGCAGTCGGAACGTGCTGACAGACAGTTGGGTTTCAGACTTCATACTCCAGACATTAATGCCAATGTGCAAACTGTTATTCTATCAAATGTTTCTAAGAGCTATCTTTACAGATTGTCCCTGTTTTTGGACCTTTGTCTCACTTATATTCACGGCTCTGTCCAGATATCTTGCTTACACAGGCTGACAGGTATGGTCGGTCACGACTGCACACAGTCAGTGTCCCTCACACTTGATCAGGATTGACCTGTTTAGGTCAGTGTCTTCCTCACCCTCCTGCCGTTTTCCACTTTGCAAATGTGTGCATTATATTCTCCCTCCTATTCGTGTCTGGACACGTGCGTCAAGGGAAAGTATTTCATCCTGGGTGGTAGGTTATGCATGCCCACTTAGGGCTGGACAGTGTCATGGACCTCCAATGCATGTTCTGACTTGTGTCCAGATATTTACTGGATTGGACATCATGTTGTCATACCCATTCTACTATTTATACAAGTTGGTCATCCCATGAGGGATAACCCAAAAACTGGACTAGACCAAAACAAGTTAGATAACGAATATTTTTGTAGCTTCACAAAAACATGCAGGGGGTTTTACATGCAGGGGATACATGGTTTGCAATCCTGACACTGCCTAGGGTGACAATACCTACTACATATGCGTAGGGGTCACTGTGTGTGTGGCTGTTTCTGCTACAAACCAGTGGACCAAGTATGGCTGGATTTGGTGGACGTTCTGGTATGGTGGCAGGTTGTGTGTTGTGGAGGGTATGCTGGGTAGTCCATTATGCATCCAGGTGTGTTGCGTTTGTTATGGCCAGTTCCATCAGGACCCATCTGTGGGTATGTGACGGTGATGTATCTATACATTTGTCTCGCATATTTACATATTCATATGTTTGTGGGATTGTGTTCTACACTATGGCCTGTCTGCTTGTCTTGCAGCTGTTTCTACATGTGGTTGTGTTTCTTTCCACTTCACCTGCTGCCCCCTCATACACCTCCGGTTCACCTTTTCTGCATATGACACAGTATCGCCTTTGAGGAATTTACAATTAAACACCCACCCATCTCACGCGAATTCCTCACACCCCATAGAGCACTACTTTGGTTGTTGGCCCATGACACGGCCAGAGTTACACATTGACTACCCTGCATGTGTCGGGTACCTTTATGGTTGTGTGGACTACCCTGCCATGTTTGCTTTCCACATGCTATACCTCACGCACATAGGTACATGCCCATACTTTACTTTCATTACTTGGTTGGTGTATCCGGGTACTACCCGTTCGACTGTGTCACATACAAGTTCGGATTATACAGCTGCCTTCCGGATTTTGCCAGCCTGTTGTACTCATTGGTAGGATGGCACCTTTTCCTATGTCCAAGCTATTCCTTACACATGTCGGACTGTTGTGGACAATGCCTCCCCACAGTCGACACTTGTGTTTCCACCTTTTCAATTGGCCACAGTGTGACACAGGGTTACCACATGTCCCACTTTGCGAGGGACAGTCCCTCTTTGGGCAGTTGTGTCCTGACATGTAATTGTAAACATGGCAAATGTCCTGAGATTTGAGGACAAAATTATTTCTTATATTTTATGTGATAGTTGCATTAAACAGTTATTCTGTATCTGAAATACCTAAATGTTATGAGAAACAGAATAAGCAACTCAACTGCGACAAGAATACGCTTTTCTGTAGGCAAAACAGTTACATTCTGTCCTTTGTACCGGCCGTGGGTATGTGTCGGCCTGAAAAATCTGATGTCTGTACCAAACATGTCCCACTTTGGCCATTTGAAAAGGTGGCAACCCTACTGTGACATTTGTGGTGAACACAGCATATTTTACAGGCCGACACATACCCACGGGTAGTTCGGCAGATAGAGCTTAACAATTCCTGTCTATATCTAAGCGTATTCTTGTAGCATTTCGGTATTTTATTCTGTTTGTTATGACATTTATGTAATATACGTTCAGTGAAATATGTTTAATGCAACTATTGCATGACGTCTACGGAAGAATTATGTCCTATATTCTCTGTTCCTTTCGGCCTACATGTGTTCGTATTGTTATGGCTGTTTATATGCTCCTTCTGTTTCGTTTACATGCGTATGCTATTTCCTATCACATTTGGTATGTGAAATATGGACATACCTTTTGTATGTGACTATTACATGACTTGTGGGATATGATTCAGACATACGGTCACTACATATATCTACATTTCTCCTTGTGTATTTTGTTATGGACACATCTGCGCAGCTATGTTCCCTCCCTCACATTATGGATCGGCTGGTGACCCTCTCCGTTGGACTGAACGTACCTACTGGCAGCGCTCTAACATATGATACATTTCACTTCCACATGGTATAGCTATCAACACTACGTTGGACTACGGGCACACGGTTTTCATGTCATTTGTTCAAGGGTAGGGACCCGTTATTCCCTACCTCGCATTTGTGTTTGATTCTTCATTTTCTGTTCACAGGGACTATGCTTTGCATACGTTTCAGTATCCATGGACACTGATAGGTATGATTACTATTGCTGGTGGGATATAATATTCAACAGTTTAGGTTGCTCCTCGACAGCCGACATTGACATGCATCCCTGCGCAACTTTGATACGACCCTTGCACTCGCGCACGTTTCCTATGCACATGGCTGTGGCGGCTGCGCGCCTTCATTAATATGCATATGGCGCAACTACTCCATATATATGCTGCACGGCTGGCGCAAGCCTTACGCCGGCCTTGCGCTGAGCTTCATGAATCCCAGGGAAAGTGTTGAACAGTTAAGTGCATTATTAATGCACTATTCTGTCACTAGCACAAGTTTAAACTCTGGTCTTCTTGTAATTAACACCCCAAACTCTTAGACTGGCTAACTACTATAACAAACAATCCAAATAATTTGCCCATGTAGCCTCCTAATATAGCTTGAGTATGACTATTTGTTTATATGTCAATGAAAGTGTTATAAAAATAAGCTATAGTTTGACTTGTCTGACCATCTTGCTATCACATCATTTTGCAGTACAGAGCAAATTAAATTACACATTTTCTTCTGCAGAAAAAAATATGCAGTAGATGGTTTTAAGGTCACATATTCAATAAAGCTACAGAAGTAAACCCAAAGAATATTTTCAGAACATGGCAACTTCTATCTTCTCAAAAGGTTCAGTAGATGTTAACATATTTGTAAAACAAACAGCCACAATTGTGCATTTCACGATTTATGATTTTACTAAGCAAATAAAATGCTTATCTGGTAATAAATTCTTCTGAACTCATGCATATTATAAATCACCACATATTTATATGAACTATGTATCTTGGATATTGTATTATGCATGCAAATGCATATAAACATAATAGTTCTATATTATATTATATTATATTATGTTATACATATATACGTATAGCTCAATTTCAAAGTCTGAAATATACTGCAGAGCTTTATTTTTTTAAAATAAGCTTATTTCCTTTATTACTTTGTTAAAACTAAAATAAGTCTTTACATCTGCATTTAGATCATATTGACTGGCTTCATGACTAGAAATATAATGTTAGAAATCAAAATAGGAAAGTAAATCGGTCTTAGAATTATCTCTTTGCTGCTGTATTTCCTTGATGTCATCCTGGTGATTGCTAAATGTGTAATACTCTTTCACTGTGGAGATGAAATCAAGTAGCTAAAATTTTCAGAAAAAAACACATAAATCTCCAGGAAATAATAGTGACCCAAAACAGGGTTATTTTTTCAGCATCTCCAAACTATGGGCCGGATTCACGAAGGCTTGCATGGAGTCTAAGAGTAGAGTAAGACTCCAGACAGCCAACATGTCTGCCGAGCGATCCAGGAACAGCCAGCATGGGCGTGCATGAGAGCTCTTAAAACGACTCTTGCACGGACAGTGTTAGGATATGCAAATTTCCTCATCTGCTGCTGAAAGCTATGCGAATTAGGTAAATTTGCGATCCAGGAAACACTAACCTGTCCGAGTAAGAGTAATGTTATTTGCAGAAATGTACTCAGTTGTTAACTGAGTACCATTCTGCAAATAGCAAAACGGAGCTAAGACAGCTCCAAATAAAGGATGCATCCAGTTGAGGAAGCATGCCAATGGCCAAATATAAGGCCATTGGCATTATTATGTGTTGCAAAATAATAAAAAACATTTTTTTCCCCCGATCCTCGATGTTTAAGCGTAGCGCAGCTCCCTGCAAACATGCGGCGCTCTAAAAACCAGAGGAAAAATAAAGCCTGGGCATTTTATTACATATATTCATCTGCCATGCAGGTGAATGGCAGGCTAAAGACAACATGGCCACTGAGTAGAGGTTGCTAAGGGGGGAAGCTCAGTCTAAGAGATGTAACCAAGCATTAGTAGGCAATCCTATGCAAATGAGTATACGGATAGTGAATCCCAATTTTCCCTGCCATGTCCCTAGAGTGTAAGAGAAGGATTAGGGGAGTAACAGAGTAGAAGATAGGTGACATCATGAGGGGTGTATGTTCCAAAGACTGTAAGCTTATTGGAGCAGAGTAGCATGTGTTTGCTGTGAGTTACTCAGGACTGGAAGAGGCAGTTGTCTGAACTGAAACCCAGTAACTGAAGGTGGCTATCACTAAAGTTTCTTGCAAAGTTGCTTACACTGTGTGCATGCTTGTGTGCATCTGTAAACCCGTCTAAGCCTGTGTGCACATGTGTGCACCTGTGTAAGCCTGTGTAAGGCTGTCTAAGCCTGTGTGCATGCATGTGCACCCACCTAAGCCTGTGTAAGCCTGTGTAAACCTGTGTAAGCCCGTGTAAGCCTGTGTAAGCCTGTGTGTGCATGTTTGTGCTTGTTTGCACTTGTTTGCACGTCACTGCCCCCTGTGGAAACAGAAAGGGAAAAGGAAGGAAAAGAAGTAGTAGGAAGTTAAGCAAGGAGAACTAGCAGACCTGCCAGGTGAAATCAATCAGAATCAGCCAATTACACAGGCGGTACACTAGCCCAGCCCAGCCCAGTACTTAAAACTCTGCAAACAACATTCTCCCATGTTTTTTCTCAGGAACACTGCAACACTGCAGTCTACAAAGAGAAGTGAAAACTTAAAAAGCTTAACTGAGACAAAAAAATGTTAGGGACTGCCATTGCTATTATAAGGCAACATGTGCAAGATGCTGAGGATGGTGCCATTGCGAATGCTGCTGAGCAACCCATAGTGAACAGACGGAGAAGAGTGTACAGACCCAGGATAACCTACCAGGGGCTACATGAGTGGGAGATAGTGGAACGCTATAGAGTGGACAGAGACCTCCTGCAGCAAATTGTTGAGCTGTGCAGGCCACGCCTCACA
This sequence comes from Protopterus annectens, assembly GCF_019279795.1. Taxonomy (NCBI): domain Eukaryota; kingdom Metazoa; phylum Chordata; order Ceratodontiformes; family Protopteridae; genus Protopterus; species Protopterus annectens. The sequence continues at coordinate 131,396,402 of NC_056725.1, read as the reverse complement.
CACAGAACCAACAGAGGGGAACCCATCCCAGTGGAAACCAAGGTATGTGTTGGCCTAAGAATACTAGCAACAGGTACCTTCCAGAGACCAACTGGTGATATGATGGGGATTTCATAGGCATCAGCATCCAGGGTACTGCACCAGTTCCTGAATGCCATGTCAGCACATGTCAGTGATCATGTATATTTCCCCAATTCCCGTGAGGTATTGGCCAGCAGTATGCATCTCTTCCAGCAAATAGTGGAATACCCTGAGTTAGTGGGTGCAATTGACTGGATGCACATACACATCAAAGCACCAGCCGGTGAGCGGGGTAGGGCCTAAATGAACCACAAGGGCTTCCACTCCATCAGCTGCTAGGTCGTGTGCGATGCCCAGGGCATAATACTGAATGTGTGTGCTGGCTGTCCTGGAAGCTACTACAGTTCTCATATCTGGCATCTGACGCAGCTGTACCAGACATTTGCCAGTGGGGACATCCCTGACTGTCACCTAGTGGGGGATGCTGGATACGCACTGGAGCCGTGGCTGATGACACCCATCAGAAATGCACACACACCTGAACATGAACTCCATAATGAGGCACACGCACAAACACGAAATGTAATCGAGCATGTGTTTGGGATGCTCAAGTCATGGTTCCGGTGCCTGGACACATCTGGTGGAGCCTTGCAGTACTCACCAACTACATGTACCCAAATTGTCATGGTATGTGCCATGCTACACAATATGATCTTGCAAAAACAGCTGCAGCAGGAACAGCATGGGGCAGGGCCACACAGCCCCCCACCATTGCCAAGGCCTGCACAGTCACAGCGTGACTCGGCAGAGGAAAAACCTGAGCCTGCCCCAGTAGGCAGAAGGAGGCGTGCCCAGTATGCCTTGGCCTTGGCAAAGAGGCAACGCATAGCACATACACTGGCTCAGTAGGAACCCTGGAAATGATACCTCTCTCTGACTCACACATAAAATAAAAGGGATGCCTACCTTGACATTACCTGTTTCCAAACATGTATAGGGAGTGTAGTATGTGCATCCAACATAGGCAGCCCTGCAGCACCACCTGAGGCATGATTGCCATGTTTTAAGCAATATAAAGCAGTGCTAAGCAGCATTTACCAATATTTAGTATATGTAAACAAAATTCCCCGTGTTAACTAGTGCAATGTTGGGCAATGTTGAGCAATGCTGGGCAAGGTTGGGCAATGTCGTGCAAAGTTGAGCAAAGTCAGGTAAACATGCTCATATTTGCTTTACTGTTCCTTATGCAGTCTGGTCTGCCCAGCATGAAAATAAAAAGCAGTGACAGGGCTTGAACCTAGGATACTGTGTACTATAGTCACAGTACTGAACCCCTACGCCATGATAGCATTTCAGTGGCACTGACACAGCAGGACAATTGTACACTAATGCAAACACAAAGAAATGCTGTATCATGCCCCTAAAGAGGCATATGGGTAACCTCCCCCACAGGCCAATGCAGACAGAGAACATCAGGCCAGGCGATGTGATGTGGGTTGTGTAGGCTATGAAGTCGCAATCTAATATACGTGACATTGGACACTAGGATTTGTAGCACAGTAGTATGCCTCAAGCAAGTACGATAGGCAACATTACAGACTGAAATGGTGTACCGTACATAGCAGTGCAGGCATAGCAAATGTGTATAAGTGTCAGGTGAAACCTTCATCCTATGTACACCCACAGTAACAATCAGGTGTGCCCCTGGGTAGAAATGTACAAAGAATAGCTGTCCCCCCTGTATGTAGAAATGTTGATAAGTCTATGCAAAGTGTCTCATGGAAGCCCTGCAGGTACAGCATGATCTCTGTTGATCTATGACACAAAGGTGAGCCCTGCTGTAAAAATACAACTTGATTTGCCATACACATATAGTATAAATGCCTATTCTGGGCTTGCTCACACACTCCAACAAATGTATTGGATTTCATTCAGCATCACACTGAAAGGTTATACTGGGCATGCTCACACACTTAGGCTAAATATGGATGTAATAATAAGGGATCTATGGACAAATGTGGATAGTCATCTCTACTTCCAGAAACACATTCACAAAGTGGTCAGAAAACCATGCCATGTGTTCACACAAACTGCCAAGGTCTGTGAATGTAGGTCAAAGGAGGTTCCCACTACTCAGCGGTCATCAGACCCATCAGAGAGTACCACAACACACTTGCGATGAATCTGACTAGGCATGTTCAGCAGCCAGAAAGACCACTGAAGTACTTTAACAACAGGATTACTGGCCTCAAATAGTTGCCCCATGCAACAAGACTGAATGTAACCCAATATGTACTCTGTTGCATGCTGTCAACTCAGAAGATCTCTGCCCAACAGACAGGTCCATGTCATGGCTACACTCAGATCTGTTCTGAGTTACAGCTCAATGGCACTAAATATACAGACCCAACTGATATTGCCAACATCCTGGCAGATAGGATCAGTGTTAACTTTACCCCCCTTCACCCATGAAAGAGCACATCTCTATAATGGAAGACTGCAAAGTTGCTGTCATCACGGCTGCACAGGTAAATAACACTCTCCAAAGCCAATATCACAGCAGCCATGGGACCAGATAACATCCCAGGCTGTATAACATCTACTTCCCTGAAGTAAAATTTAACATGGAATGTCTGTGGCAACTGAAGTTTCCAGAGGACTGTAAACTAGGAGCCATAATTGTAAACACTAAAGATGTGGACATCCTACAACAGGGCCTGACTGAGACAGATGGCTGTTGTCAAAGCCATGGGATTTAGCTCAATGCCAAAAGGTGCATTGTCATCCCCTTTGGTAAAAACTCTGTAGCCAAGACTACAACATAGGTGGTAGTATACTTCATACTGAAAGTGTGACAAGAGACCTTGGGTCACAGGTGGACAGTGGACACATCTGTGGTAACCACATTCCCACAGCAGTCAGGAAACCCTCCTATGTGGCACATCTCATCACAAAATGTGTCTCATGGAGAATAGAAGAGGACATTGTTCCCCTCTACTTATCACTCACTAGAACTATAATAGAGTCCAACACCACTTCTGCTATGTACCTCACAAGACAACCACAACAACCGGAAAGCTTGCAGCAATACCTCACAAAAAGCACTAGCGGCCTGGAATATATGCCATACACAGACCATCTCAAAATGCTCCATCCGTACTCCCTTGCATATCGCCTACTCAGAGGTGTTCACTGCCTAACATACAAAGCTATGTGAAACACAGAGCTGTTGGACATACTCCATGTAAAACACTGACAATCCCTCTGACCTTCAGACTCAAAACCACGAGGGAAATACAAAAGGAAGGGGTGAACCCGTTCACCTTATGGATACCCACACCTTCGGGTTAGTGGCACTGCATGAGGCCTTGGAGACCATGCAAGTGCAACTAACATTGGGCAAAGCTGCTCATTAGATTGTAGCCTGCTATAGATCATGTATCTTGCCTCAGGAACCTCACTCAGTATTCCTGAGAACTGTGGAAAATACAAGGGTCCTGTCAAGCACCATTATATGAGGAGATTACAACTACCCAAACACTGAGTGGGAGAATTACTCATGTACAATGTCCTATGCCCAATGTTTCCTAGAGTTTAAAAACTCTAACACCCTGGAACAGCTGATCACCATGCCCACTACAGGTGACAACATACTGGACATGATCATCACCAACATGGGGTACCAGTGTTCCACAACAGAGATAAACCCCTCACTGGTAATATCAGATCATAAAGTAATCACACTGGACATCCACATCCCACCCTCCCACCCAGTCAATGAAACCACTGTAAAGACATATTCCAAAGCAAACTGCACACTTCCCAATACCAAAGTGGAACGTTCCAAAGACCTCTTGCTATAGGATAATGGTATACAATCTGCAGAATAATTTACAAGTGCATCCTATGAGCATCTACAGGGATGCATGGAATGAGACAACACAAAGAAATCCAAGATGCACTCCTCCAAAAATAAGACAACAATCAGGTGGTTGTTGCCCATAAATAAGCTAGACAACAGGAGGAGGAAACGAACACATGATAGAGCCAACTTCACTAAAGGAAAGGCATCACTGATCATTATTAGGAAGAAACAATGATCGCTCATAAAATAATCCAAGGACTGTTTCTAAAGACAAATAGCCAAGAAATGTAAGAATAACAACCACATAGCCTTTGGTAGCTATACCAGACATGTAGATGTCAACTTCCAAATATGCTGTCAGCTACTGAAAAAGGAAAGAAATACACTGAACCAACTCTCATTGCCCACATCCAGGGGGACAAGTTCAGTGTAAACTCCCCCCATCACCCTCAAATGGCCCTGTGTCCATCACAGAAGGATGCTGTGCCCCAGACATCATGGACATGCAGGTAAAGACAGCCCTCTCCAAAGCTAAGAACACAGCATCAATGGGACTGGATGGTGTCCCAGGCTGCATTCCACACTCGGCCCAAAAGGAACTACACCCTCACCTACATCCACTGTCCAGACTCAAGCATACCACAGGCTATGTACCCAAAGAATGGCATACACTAACAGTCATCCAGCTCCACAAAGGGGGTGCCACAACAGAACCTGGAAACCATTGCCCTATATGTCTACTCAGCCTGTTCTACAAAGCTATTGAGCAAATTGTTATGGAACCCATAAACTGAGACATTGGAGACCTCCAGACACTGGACTCTACACATCTCTGCCTTGTTAAAGGCAGATCCTGTCTCCTACACCTAGTTGACTTATGTCAAACAGTTACCAAGGACATAGATGGAGGTGAAAGTAGTCCACGCAGCCCACCTGGACCTCACTAAGGACTTTCTATACCATTCCCCACTCTGTCATCATGGACAAGCATACCAGCTTGAACATTAACAGCTATGTCACAGGATGGGTGGCCAAGTGGCTCACAGATCAGACACACATGTTCAGAGTTTCAGGTGCTATGCCTGACTCTAAGCCAGTCAAAAATGACATCCCACAGGTCTTGGTCCTGGGACCCCACCTGTTCAAGTAGATACTGCTCAGAGGTACAGGCAAGCATGGGAGTTGTATGGCTGAACAGGTTTGCAGATGACTGCTAACAGTGGTCCATAATTGACTCTACGGCTGACACAGACATCCTCCAGAAGTGTCTTACAGAGACTGATACCTGGTGTCAAAACAATGCCTTCAAGCTGAATGCCAATGAATGCATAGTCATCCCCTGTGGGTGAAACAATGTGCAGACAAATTACCACATAGGTGGTAATCCAGTATATACAGAGAAAGTCATTATGGCCCTGGAGACACAGGTAGATAGCAAACTCCCCTTTGAGGGTCACATGGCCAAAGTGTTCAGACATTCCTTCTATGTAGCCCACCTAATGTAACCCACATTGTATAGTCTGATGATGTCACCATCCTACAAATATACCTATGGAAAAGCGCACTCATAGTAATGTGCATAGCATGTTGCGTTAATGCGTACTTCTCTAATATCATGAAGTAGTTAAGTAGGAGTTTGAATCCTGCACTTGACAACTGTGTTTGTGTGTGGTCTCCTTGGGAAGAAGCAAACTTTTTGGAGAGTAGTAAAACACCTTAAAAGTGATATACTAATCATTGTCAAGTCTGATGATGTCACCATCATACAAATATACCTGTGGAAAAAAGGCTTCACAGCAATGTGTATAGCACGACGTGTTAATGCATACTTTTCTAGAATAATGAAGTAGTTAAGTAGGGGTTTGCATCCTGCACTTGACAAGTGTTTGTGTGTGGTCTCCTTGGGAAGGAGCAACCTTTTTGGAGAGTAGTAAAACACCTTAAAGGTGGTATACTAATCATTGTCAAGTCTGATGATGTCACCATCATACAAATATACCTGTGGAAAACAGACTTCCCAGTAATGTGTGTAGCGCAATGTGTTAATGTGTACTCCTGTAGTATCATGAAGTAGTTAGGTAGGGGTTTGAATCCTGCACTTGACAAGTGTGTGTGTTGTCTCCTTTGAAAGAAGCAACCATTTTGGAGAGTAGTAAAACACCTTAAAAGTGGTATACTAATCATTGTCAAGTCTGATGATGTCACCATCATACAAATATATCTGTGGAAAAAAGACTTCCCAATAATGTGCATAGCATGACGTGTTAATGTGTACTCTTCTAGTATCATGAAGTAGTTAGGTAGGGGTTTGAATCCTGTACTTGACCAGTGTGTGTGTTTGTGTGTGGTCTCCTTGGGAAGGAGCAACCTTTGTGGAGAGTAGTAAAACACCTTAAAAGTGATATACTAATCATTGTCAAGTTTGATGATGTCACCATCCTACAAATATACCTGTGGAAAAAAGGCTTCCCAGTAATGTGCATAACATGACGTGTTAATGCGTACTCCTCTAGTATCATGAGGTCGTTAAGTAGGGGGTTGAATCCTGCACCTGGCAAGTGTGTTTGTGTGTGGTCTCCTTGGGAAGGAGCAACCTTTTTGGAGAGTAGTGAGACACCTTAAAAGTGGTATACTAATCATTGTCAAGTCTGATGATGTCACCATCCTACAAACATACCTGTGGAAAAGAAATTTCCCAGTAATGTGGATAGCATGTCATGTTAATACGTACTCCTCTAGTATCATGAAGTAGTTAGGTAGGGGTTTGAATCCTGCACTTGGTGAGTGTGTGTGCTCTATTTGTGTGACAGTGTTGGTCAATGTGTTGTGGGTTTTGCTTTTACTACCGTATGACACATCAATAGGCATTGCACATGTGAGGTAGCTGTGAGGCAAATACATATACGTACATGTTACCTCAATTATTGTATGTGTGGGAACCCTGCTTTATCCAAGAACACAGCTGTCATCTTTGTCAAACTGTGCTGCTGCTTCCCAGACTTTAGGTCACATCTGTATGCATGTGACAAGGCCAGCCACTGCAGTGTGTTTTGCTTTTACTACCATATGACACATCAGTAGGCATTGCACATGTGAGGTAGCTGTGAGGCAAATACATATACGTACATGTTACTTCAATTATTGCATGTGTGGGAACCCTGCTTTATCCAAGAACACAGCTGTCATCTTTGTCAAACTGTGCTGCTGCTTCCCAGACCTTAGGTCACATCTGTATGCTTGTGACAAGGCCAGCCACTGCAGTGATGCCTGGCCTAGGTCATCCATGTCACACACACTCATTATGGTTTCTATTGAATTGTGTAAGTGAGGGTTTATGGCCGAGGTATATGTCAGACCTGTTCAAACGCAGCAAATTCTGTCAATGATGACTATTCATTATAGGTGTACAACAACCTTTGTGGACATGCATGCAGACCCCTTATTGCTTATGTGATCCACCGAGGGATTTCAAAATACCTTAGGGAATGTGATTATCAAAGGAGAGATGATGTAACACTAGGTTGCATGTACACATCGGTACCTGTTCATCATGTTGGTGGCTACTACCTATGTGGTACTGTGGGGATACTATGTTCCATAAAGCTGGATGACTATGCTTAGTTTGGCCTATAGCTTTACAGCATGGGTTTGACAACAGGTATCTGTGAGAGCCATATGCCAAACAGGAGTGGCCTCCGTAATGGGTGCAGGTGAATACCACTGGTTACTGGCATAGTATAGTACCTGAAGGATCCAAATGTTGCTGTGTGTCCTACATCTGTGTGTCAGTTGTCAAGACATCATCTAACGATTGGTTATGTTCAGGCTGTTGAAGTCATGTATACTACCAGAATGCAAAACAATGACAGACAGTAACAGTATCACCCACAGCACAGTGTCAAACCATGTCATACACACATGTATAGTCAGGTTCTGAAATGTGTGTAGTACAATGCATACTGGCCACCAATAGAAACTATGGAGTGTTACTGTATAATACAGAGCATGTCACCCTGCCCATGTGTCCACTATGCACTTACATGCAGACAGTGCACCTCCACCATTTTCACAACTGTACACCTGCAAATCTGTGCTACACACATCCCACACATACTGTCCACTCTCTAACACATGCTGCCAATACTGCACACATCAGCCAAGTGGCACGTGGGCAGACAATATACAATTGGAACTAACACTGGTGTAAACATCACTACAATGACAATCATAGATTTAATGCATCATGCCTGCTCAGCTACACCTTCAAGCATATCATTACACTCTACTGCTGACAACTTGCTAACATTGCTATACTGCTGTAAAGACACCCTGTGCATCAGCACCATGGTAGCCTGTTCCTGTATCAATATTACAGATGACAGGAGGAGGCACAGGTTTCATCATATGCACAGGGTGTGTTGTTGGTTTGCCAGAGGCCTACAGTGAGCCATCCAATCGACATGTATATGTGTGTGTGTGTGTGTGTGTGTGTGTGTGTGTGTGTGTGTGTGTGTGTGTGTGTGTGTGTGTGTGTGTGTGTGTGTGAGAGGGGCAAGAATACTGGTATGGGCCAATGTTGATGTAATGTGTGTGGGTATGTGTTAGCCCTAGGTGTCTGGATTATGTGTGTGTGTGTGTGTGTGTGTGTGTGTCTGCATGCACACAGCTCCACCATGTGGCTGCCATATATGGGTATTTGTGGGACAGCCACAGACGGTACCTGCAAGGCTTTACAGATCACAGTTTTTGGCCACGGATACGGTACCTGTGCCTGGCAGGGGTGCTACTGACACTATCAGGTACTAAGCCAGACTGGGTACTATCCCCAGAGGTAGATGGATGTACACTGGACCCAGGTCCCTGCTGGGACTGTCCAGAGCCACGTGCACGTGGTCTTCTAGGATGTTCTATGGACAGCCCATCCCCAACATTGCTGGGGCAGGTACTGGCACTATGGGAGTGACTGTGGCTTGAGGGACGTCCGTGGTGACTGCCAGTTGCTGATGTTGCTGGCATGCATCTACGTCGATGACTCAACCATCCCGCACTGTCCTGACACATGGACATGATATTGCTGAGGACATCTAATGTCTCACCCCAACATCTATCAGTGACCTCAGTGTAATTACGGATGGCACCAGCTAGGTCACAGATACTGTCTATGACAGTGGTGTTATGTACCCTCTGTGCCATTAGTCTCTGTCTGGTGTACCGTTCCATACGTGCCTCCATGACAGTCTGGAACATGCATGAGGTTGTAAGACCTGTGGCACGTCTGCCAGTAGCATGATGAGCAGCAGTGCTCTGATGAGAACCCCTGGACATCTGCATATGTGGTACCCTTCCAGACATCTGGGTATGGCTGCTGTGTCGGGATGCATGTGCCATGGATACCACACTATCCTGGCCAATGCAACTGTACACTGTCCCTCTGCTAAGGGCATTGGTGATGGATGTATTGGCAGTATGACTGTGTCCATGGATGGGGTGGACACTTGTGTACCGTTGACTGGTGGCCCAATGACAGACCCTGGCAAACATGCCTGTGCCTCAACACATCTATCATCATTATCACTATTATGCTCAGTGACATCAGTTTCCCTGCTGCAGTGAACCAGCCCAAAATCAGCACCTGTGAGAGGAAGACAGGAAACACACTTTACAACCCGTACATGATGTCGGCACACATGAACACATGAACACATGCACACATGAACACATGGACACATGCGCACATGCACACATGCACACATGTACACATGAACACATGAACACATGCACACGTGAACACATGTACACATGAACACATGCACACATACACACATACACACATGAACACATGAACACATGGACACATGAACACATGCACACATGCACACATGCACACATGCACACATGCACACATGTGCACATGAACACATGTGCACATGCACACATGAACACATGAACACATGGACACATGAACACATGCACACATGAACACAAGCACACATGCATACATGCACACATAAACACATGAACACATGCACACATGAATACATGCACACATGCACACATGCGCACATGCAGAAATGCACACATGCACACATGCACACCTGAACACATGAACACATGCACACATGAACACATGGACACATGAACACATGCACACATGAACACATGCCCACATGCACACATGCACACAAATACACTCCTCACTAAAACAGACACACACACACCACCAGCAATCCTGAACATACTCAATAGCGTGTGATGGTGGGGTACAGCATCACAAGCCAAACATTTATATCAAATGTGACAGCATGCAGGACGTGTGTTGCTCAACAGCATGCAGTGTGAGTGTAGACAGCCCTTACTAATAACAAAATACATGGCTTTGATGCATGTGTGTTTTGTTCAGTGAATGGCCTCACCCTGGAACACAATGTGTACATGGACACAACATTGCTGTGCAAGTATTAAAAGCTCTGCAATGTCCTGTGCACCATCAGTCACAGGTATACATACCATGGCTGGATGTTTATCAGTGTGTCACATATATATCCATTTCTGATTAGAGCATCTGTGTCTTTAGCAGATAATTGTGGACACAGGTTTAGCACATGCATGCTATGTATACACACAGGATGAGTGCTGCATGTATACCTGATGGAATACCATTGCTCAACATAGCCAATGTACCGTTGTTATGGTGAGTGTAGGACATATTGTGGACATGCCAGTGCCAGCCATGACATGGCATGCTACCACACAACTGCAATATGAAACATCACACATACACAATGTGTCATGTGACCTATACATTCAATAGCATTACAAGACATATGTGTGTCACTTTGTACAAATGGTGATTGCTATGCATATTGTGTTTGGGTGCATATGTTTGCACACACACAACATTGAGGTGCATAGCTATTCATGATATGTGTAGTACTGTGGCCACTGTAACTGGATGGGGTGTAGTACCATGAGCCATCATCATGCAGCATGTGGTCACTCAAGGCTACTAATTTGTGCCAGACCAGCACATAGCATGCTGTACCTGAACTGCACTACCATGGCTACATTCACCATTTCATGGCCAGTTGTTACATGGGTTTGTAAGGTGCCCAATAGGGGGCATTGCCTAACATGAATGTGTTATGTGTTGAAGAGTGTCGCACAGCCACATGAGAGGCCTCTACCCCTCAGGTATATTATGTGTGCAGTGTGGATGACATTTGGGATACTGGAGTGTGACCTTACAATGGGTATCTGAATACACCATGTGTAGCATGTTAACGTGTACTGCGTATGATACAGTTGTGTATGTTGTGTGCATGTGTAAAGACTCTGCCTATCCAACATTCACTACAGTGTTGGCACAAATGTGTGGGATCCTCTGTGTATTGCATGTGTTTGAGACAGCTACTCACGTTACTGAGATGTGCATAGTCTCACAGCAAGCAAGCACAGCATACATTATGCATTGGTGTGTGACGTGTACATGGCCTACACCTCATCTATGACATGCACATTTAATTAGCAATATTAAATGTAGAACACACTCACCAGCATGGGTCTGCTGCCTTGCTGTCACACCAGAGGGACCTACAAGGATATGAGGCAGTTTGTCAGTGGCAACAACTGTGGCTTTGCTACTGTGTGTTTGCAATCTTACAGAAGTATGACTGTTGACAGTCACAGGCCTGCAGATTATATTCCTAATTATTATTATTGCACAACACTAGGCACCACATCTTGTAACTACACAGTACACATCTCACATAAGCATGATCTACCAATAGAGGTAACAGTAGTGTACAGCTATGCCATGTTACCTGCATGCTCCATGTCAACTTGCTGGGTGGCTCCGGCCTCTATGATGATGCATGTTAGTTGTTGTGGTTGTTGTTGGCCAGGAGCCACCTGGTTCAGGAGCAGCTCCTCCAATCTGGTGAGGGGGGGATGGATAGCTACCCCACCACCTGTGGCAAGCTGTTGTCCATGGATATCAGACGCATGCTGCCGGACATGTCTAATTAAATCACTGCAGTGATGGCGTACCTGCTCATATGTCCGGTTATGCATGCCTATGTCATTTACTCTACAGACAAGGTCTTGCCACAGTGCAGTCCGCTCATGCTGGTCCTGGCTGGTTCTTGAAAACAGCAGGCCGTAGTGCTGAACAATGGTGGCTGTAATCACTTCCTCCTCTGCTGGGCTATATGAGGGATTACGATGGTGGGACATGACCCTGGAAGACAATGAAACAATATGTGTGAGCAAGTCAAGTGGCACACTTAACATTCTAAAGTACAGATATCAATTAACTGCCATATATATCAACCAATTGGCTGTCAAAGGATACACACTTTCAATACCACTTATCAGTGCTCAACCCACAACTGCCTGACAGTGCCTGGCACACTCTATATATCAAACCATGTTTTGCACAGCAACAAAGGTAAACCAGTATGTAAGACTATACAGCAGTACATGGCACACTGTATGCGACACAATGCAACACCTAGCCACAGGGGGCATATATCAAGCTAATGCATAATGTAACATGTAATCCATTGCAATGATTGTAAAGTCCAGTTACAGTATTACCAGTATACCACACTAGTCACTGATGGCAAATCCCTGCCTAACATATGTGCTCATTCATTAATATAGATGGCATACTGCTGTACTACACTATACATGCTGCTAGATACTCACCTATATCCTGTAACACACATATGACCGAGGCCATGGTACAGGCTTACACACACACATCAGACGTACATACCAGACACAAAGGTATGGCAACCCACATGACCTTTACCTGTGTACCATACAGTACTGTGTGTCAGTAGTTACAAGACCTTATGCCTGAGGTATGCAATCTGTGAGGACTATGGGGAACAAAAAAAACAGTGGTTCCAAGACACGTGGACATACACCATACTGTGCTGTTTAGGCATACAGCTTCAGGTAGTACTACAGATCATTCAGGGGTTGGACTCACCAGCAGTAACACTCAATAAGAATACATGTACTGCTGTAGCCTACAATGGGACACCCCAGTCGACACCGACAGACTACGTCAGACCATATGGCATACTGCTTTTTCTGCCTAACAATAGCATGCACATCTTTTGCTGGGATCACAGCTAGGACACATAATTCCATGACAGAAACAGTTTCCCACTTAGCTATCACACATATAGAGAACTCTGACACATTCACCAACACATTCACCATCACACTCAGTCAACCTCACATAGCAATTATTGCAACAAGTACATGTGGGTGTGTATCAGTTCATAGGTAGGTTATAGGCTATTGTCCCTAGGACCTATAGATGCCTCGCCATACGCTACCTTGGCCTTTGACACACAGGTAATTTCATTTCACGTGGCCCTGTCAAGCAGAGCCACAGAGGTGATTCCCGGGTTGTATTTCCTATCTCCCATACGATCATCGGGATTATATATGATGACTGCTAATTAGGAGCTTTGTTTGCTATTGATAGGTGGTTTGTTCCAGAGTATGGGATGTCTCTGAGATAGGGCTCTATCTCTCCAGCATGTGCTGTTTATTGAGGTGACAAGGTTAGGTCCCTAGAGCATGTAGCTCATAGGGATTGTGATCTGTTTACGTGGAGCATGTCCTACAGCACTGGGTTACACATAGCTTTGCATGTTAGGCAGAGGTCACCTCTGGGTAGGTGGTATGCGACACAGTCTAGCTGTGGTTTTGTGAGACGGTCTGCATAGGGCATCTGTTTGAGGCTGGTATTACTCTTTGTGAGGTATGTTTGTGTCCTTTCCAGTTGCTGTAGATGTCTTGTGAGGTACATACCACATGGGGCATTGTATTCTATAATGGGTTTTATGTGTGTGGAGTAGAGGGGAACACTGACCTATATTTTCCTGGCTGACACACCTTTTGTGATGACATGTGCCACGTAGACGGAGTACATGACTAGGGTGGTACTGTGACTATCAAAGGGGAGACTACTGTCCACCTGTGTCCCATGGTCTGTTATCACACCTTCAGTGTTAAGTAGACTACTACCTATGTGGTAGTTAATGGGTACTGAGTTTTTGCAAGGAGGGATGCCAATGCAGTGTCAAGACTGAGCTTGAGTCCATGGCTTCGTCACCAGGCATCTGTTGCAGTAATTATGACCCTGTCTCTCTCTGTCTCTCTCTCTCCATATATATATATATATATACATATATATATATATATATATATATATATATATATATATATATATATATATATATATATACACACATACATATAAACATCCATTGGTGTACATATAGATATACATATAGGCACATATACAGTCCACCTTTCATGGTGGGAATATCAAGTATGGGAAGGTTGTGAAGTATACAATTATGTCATAATATTGCACAGTGTTGTGCGGAATGCATTGAAGGTGTTCTTAGCCCATGTAGATTTAGCAGGCCTCACTGGCTGCAACACTGCAAACCTGACGAATCATACCCACAGCATTTAACCACCACATGTCATATACCAGCACTGTATGCTGTCTGGTCTGCCACACACTACAACCTACATAGAAATATGCACATAACAACCTTCAACAACATATATATATATATCCACCTTTCACAAACAGTTGCAGTATGTCCCTTGCTCTATGCACATGTACAGATGCTAATATATCTGACACAGACAGATCTCTCCATGTGTGTGTGCCATACACACACAAGGACCACACTGTTGTAAGTCCATGTACCTCACGGCTGACCTGTTGGGCCTTGCTGCAACATGAACAAGTGTCACATGTGAGCACACAGTAATCTTAGAGGGTGTATATATAGCTGCTAATGCTAAATTAGCATACTAGCCTGGTACAGCTCTTGCCAATGCTAAGCTACATGTTAATATGACTATCATGCATTTGTTACTCTGTCACATCCATGTTTTACATAATTGTATGCGCTACTCCCCCAAACAGACATTGTACACACTACTGTACAGAACACAGATAACATGGATCAGATGTTTGACATTTAATGCTGAACTACATATGTCACAGTCATATCCCACTGCACACAGCTACACACTGATTTCTACATGGCAATAGTTATGCAGGGCATCTGTGCATAGATACGTACTGCTGACACATATGGATGATTCAAACTATGTAGAGTACTCTTCAAAAACATCTACTACATGCCAGTAAATACATATCTGTTACATACCTTTCCTTTGTATGTGTTTGTAGTTGTCAGTTCCATGTGTTTTGTACACTTTGTTTTGTTTATATCTTATTTTTTTCAAGATATTTCTTTTTTATTCTCAATATATTATAATTGTCAATATATTATTGTTTTTCGATATTTTTTTTCAATATATTTTTTCAAAATATATTTTTTCAATATATTTTTTTCAATATATTTTCTTTTTTTAAATATATATTTTTTCAACATATCTTCTTTTGTTCAATATTTTTTTTCAATATATTTTCTTTTTCTATATTTTTTTCAAGATATTTTTTTTATATATATATATTTTTTCAATATATTTTTTCCAATATATTTTCTTTTATATGTTCTTTGTTTCCTGTTGCTGTTGCTGTTGTGTCACTCTGTAACGCTCTCTCTCTCTCTCTCTCTCTCTCTCTCTCCGTACCTGCAATGAAATGATTGCATGTGTGGACAGCTAGTACAGCCTGCTTTTATAGGTATCTGCACATGTGCATGTGATGGCCTCTGTACCAATTGTTGGCCACCATTTGGCAATTGCATGCAGCCTGCTGTGTGGTACTTGCAGTACTCACTGTCATAGCAACCAAATGCTATAAATTGCTAGGTCAAGTAGGCTTTGCCCTTTCAGGTTTCCAAAGTGTGGACCATGCTTGTTTGCTGTGGACACCGTTGTGTAAGTCAGAAGGTTGGTGTACTTCTTGTATCTGATGCTAGGGGTGTAGCCAGTGATTTGAATGTTGTACTCACACCTGAATGTTGCCACTTCCAGTACACAGTTGACAGTGTAGAATTGTACTCACCCCTACAAATGCTAACACAAGATACATGGGAGTAAGTATTTTATTTTCTACTTATACAATTAGCTGGCATACATACGTAGTTATTGAGATGTTTTCATTTTGCACATGAACTGTTTGGGAACTGCTGTACTGTGGATATTAATGTACTCACTTCTGCACAGTTTATGCTTTTTCTTTTGTTGACATTATCACAGGATGCTCATGAAAAGTGGACAATTCCAGTACTGAGTATGCTTACCTACATCCTTGCTGTACCTTGAACACACAGGCATTTTGTACATTTGGGTGGGGATTGTCCTGCTATGATACTGTGTGGGGGTTGTAAAGTGCTGCTGTAACATTATTTACCGCTAGAATGTCTGGTTCTGTTATCACAGTCATGTAATGCAATTCCACAACAACTGCTGGTAAAGTTCCACAGAACAGGTTTTGTGTTATGGCATTCCTATCTTTCCTTTACATTCACACATTCTGATGCATGATATATATATTTCAGCAACAACCTGCTGTATATCTACTGTGGCCTAGTGGTACTTCATGCAGTCTAGTGTGTACAAGGTCCAGGGTTCGAGACTGACAGTGGTGTTTTATTTTGCTGCTGAGCAGAACAAGGCTCCTCACATGCAGGGTGACTAAGGCACTTTTAAGCAGTTGTAAGCAGGTTTGCATGGTTTGTGCAACGCTTAGCAATACTAAGCTAAGCGCACACAAGCGCGCACTTGCGCAAACCCACTTACTACTGCTTAAAAGTGCTTACTCACGCTAACCCCCGCGCTCATTTCTTTGAAAGAAAAGAAAATGAGGAGATAGGAAAGTGGTGAAAAAGGGGCACAAAGAGGGAAAGACAGTAGGGAAAACAGCTCGGGATGTGCAGGATGGGTGTAGGAAAGGTCCATAGCTGCCCATTTCTTTAACAGCAACAGCTGTGCATATACTAGAAATTCGGAGGGAAATTTGAAACCTTCCACCCCTGAGAGAGGGGTGAGGACAACGAAGTATGTTGTACTGTCAATTAAATTTCAGTTTCTGTGTCCAGCGGACATTTGTGCAAAATGGGCAGCTATGTATGGGGTGTAATTTTTTTGTGGGAGCAGATTGCCCATTTTCTTTGTTTTTTTTCAGGTGAGAGTGGAATGTGGGGTAGGGGAAGTATGTATATTTTGGGAGGTAGGTTGGGGAGGTAAACAGACAAGACAAACAAGATGCATACAGGGGGAGAATATGACACATGGGGTGGGTGAACACCATTGATGGGGAAGGATGTTTGGAAATCGCAAGCCCATGAGCCCACAGATGGCAACAGTGGAACTGAGATCCCCACCCATGGGCAGTCACCACTGCACCTTCACAGCCCAGAGGGTGGCTGTGCTGGGGGCTGCATAGGAAGGGCAGGCTCACCTGTGAGTCATGCCACTCTTGCCTCGAGCTGCCGTAAGGGATCAGCAACTGAATGCTCGATCTCCCTACGCACCACAGCATGGACCGTTCAGAGGGTGAAAGGTGGCGCTCTTCTGGCCACGCTTGCAGGGGGGACGAGCCCCATCCCCTGCAGTGCTTCCACCCAAAGGTGGCACATGGCCAATGGAAGAGGAGGTCCCAGGCTGGGCACTGGACCTGCTGGTGCCAGGTGCCATCGCCAGCTGAGGTGGGACAGGTGGGTCTGCTGGGACCGGCCTTCCCATATGTTCTATGTTTAGGAGGATTTAATGACAATATGGGTTGGTAACAGCCAACAGCACTCCACATTAGTTGTAACAGCATGCAGTAATATTCCCATTAACCCAACACACCAGAGTTCCAACAGTTGAACAGCAAGCATAACACATGCATATATAGAACAACAGTGGACATTCCAACAGCATGCAGGATTGATTGGTGGCAGCAGGCCACCAAGATTGTGGTGTTTGAACAGGGCACATGCATCAAAGTAAATGCAGATATTTATAAACCAATAGGACATATGTCCCAACAAATGTTTTGAGATTACACATACCCACTGAGATGTGGAATTGCATTGTTTGTGCACATACAGTAGGGTGTAAAAAGATGCCTCCATTAACAACTTAAATGTACTTATAGTTTACACTACATTCCTATTGACTGCAGGTATATATCCCCTACATGTATTATTACTCTAGTCAATGTCCATTAAGTTGTGAAACGGGTTTTGCTAGTTCCTTATATACCTGACCTGTATCTGACATACAAACTGTCCAGGATGTAGATGTTACTGCTATGTATTTATATATTTTATTTATATTTATATGTCCACATATCTGGATGTATTCAGGTGACATTATCAGTTATATTTTAACAGCCCCCTACATTTCTAGCAGCACACTGACATTTCTGGGGAACACAATAACAAGCTACTCATGTGCCAGATTTACCTATACATGCCAGCCATGAAACAACAGTTGAGGACTGTATATATGCTTAACAGATACTGGCACTCCTTTCATCCACTTTCTAAGGGCCTACCCAAGTGTGGGTTGACAGCGCTTAATACAACACTACTATTTCTATACTGCAAGAGTACAACAACATTTCGAAGAAAGTGACACGGACACACTCCAGGAGTTATACCTTTATTAATTACATTACACACTTTTATAGTGGCACTGTCATTTATTTGATATTACAGTGCATGCAGACAACTTATTCAAGACATATTATACCTTAATTTATGGTTTACGACACTCTTTTTTAGGCTCTCTCACTTATTGTACATAACAGTACATGCAGAGAGGTTATTCAAGCCTTATTATACCTTTATTATTGGGCTATGACACTTTTTGTCAGGCTCTCTCACTTATTTTATATAACAATACATGCAGAATAATTACTAACCTGCCTGGTGGTGCAGTCTTAGCAGCCTATCTGCATAGGCTTGCTGATTTGCAGCACAGACACCTGCAGCTGTGAAGTAAATGAAGTGATATTGAGACATATACCTATCCATACTATCGACTACACTAGCAATTTTTACATACTTCATTCCATGGCTACCTACACAGTAGTGGGGCATTTTGCATCCCACGGGCCTCCTGTATCCATTGGTTCAGTTGGTCCTGCTTGTGTCTCTTCAGGTCTGCATGGTGGTGTCTAACCTGCTCACCAGTCTGAGGGACACCTGTGGCACTGGTGAGTTCATGTGCGAGACGTATCCAGGCTTCTGCTTTGTATTCCATGCCCTGGAACTGGCCCTGCAGGAGTCTAGCATCATGATGATGGACGAGGAGCCAAACCATCACTTTTGACTCCTCAATGCCCCACCATTGCACTCAGAAACGAGAGCCCTCTCCGACACCAGCCATTGCTGCCTGCAGATGGGAGCTACAACCAGTTATGGCAAGTATTCCAGCCTATGGAGCTTAAATATGCCTAATTTCCTGCACTTATTTGTGATTGGCTGGATTTGAAAATTCTCTGCTGAGTGCATACCTGCTTAGCACTGGGTAAACTTTGATTATTATGTATATGTGTGTTGACAGTCCATGAACATCAAATGCTGTCATGGCTTAGTGGATCATTACTGTCATTATGGTGCACACTATCCCGGGTTCGAGGCCTGTCATTGCTTTTTATTTTACTACTGGCCTGACCGGTAGTGGGTGTGGCTGTGTTTAGCCGACTTTGCTCAACTTTGCCCAACGTTGCTCTATGTTTACCGACGTTGCCCTACATTGCCCAACGTTGCGCTAGTTAGCGCGGTGAGCAGCTTCACGCAAACATATTTGGTTTGCGCTAGTTGGTGCGATGCGTAGCTCCACGCAAAGCTATTGCGCTAGTGAAAGCAGTGCTAAGCTATGAGCAATTATACTTAAATGTGCTTAATACTGGTAAACTTTGCTTAGCAGTGCTTCACACTGCTTAAAATACATTACTTATGAATTTATCAGTATGCATGACCATTTCACCTTCTTATATATATATATATATATATATAAAATATTGTTCACTACTACATAGGCCATTTCAATGCATTGTACTAATATTTAAAAGGTAAATGTCAGGAATTAATTCTTTGCACAGATTTACTACAGAAAATGGGAAGAAGAGTTGTGGGACTCGAACCGGGAATGCCTCCTCTTTGTGCAAAGGCTCTACCACTACGCTATTGCTATTTGGCTTAATTTGCATATAAGTAGTTTATTATCCTCTTCGATGTCTGAACTGCTAACTGTAGCTAAGCAATGGGCAAACATGCGCACACACGCGCAAATACGGGCAGCTATATCAAAAATGAGAAAAAAAAAAGGTTTGACATTTTATTATATTTGTACATGGGTTTGGAATGTGGGGGAGTGTAGTATTGGAGATATACACATTTGAGCGGACTTGCTCATGTGTGGCGGCATTTGCTGTTTAGGCACTTGCAGGGGCGTGGATATTTGGACTGCTCGGCAGTCTGACACGCCCCCTGCACTCGTGCACATTCCGTGTTAGCCTTGAAGTTGAGTCAGTGTGCCCTCATGTATATGCATGACGCGCTGATGTCATACTCTTAGATGGCAGTCTCCGAGTAAGTCTTAGTTAGTCTTACACAGAGGATTAGTGAATCCCGGCCTATGTTATTATTATTATTATTATTATTATTATTATTATTATTATTATTATTATTATTTATTTATTTAATATAGCTGCATTTTATTTAATACATTTAACCATACAAACACACATTTACATATAAGTCACTTTCCTTCATTAATTGGCAGGTGACTCTTTTGTTTTCCATGTAACTAATACTTGAATATCTTCTTAATTTAATTCTGCTGCAGAGAAAAAGCCTATAGCCAACTAATAGCATCATACAACATATTATTCAATTCCTTATTATTAATTTATTGTACCCAAGCACTGGCATCTTATAGGTGCCCATATGCCTCATCTTTTCTTACACTTTCTCATACCTGTTATATTCAACTGACTTACTTAAGCACTTGTTTCCTCAACTTGGCTACCTCCTTGGAGCCTCTTCTCAGAGTATCCACTTGCTTTTATGAAATCTACCACTACCTTCTCTCAGAAGGGCTTTCTCTTGTCGCATTAGTGTTTGCATCAGTTCTAAACCATCTTCTATAGTGGGCTGGTTTAGTGATTTCCATTTTTTTGTGATTGCCTTTTTCAATACTATCCATAATAATGATGTCAACTGCCGCATCTGTCTATTCCCCTGATTAGCTCTTGTATAGTTTAAGATGAAGTCCTCTTTGTTAGACTGCAGGGCTGTTTCATGATCTTTTCCACTAATCTAGTTAATCCAAGGTGGACCTCCTTTTGTTTACTTCATCCCCAAAATATACCCCACCATTCTCCTATTTGCTGCTGATGACATTTCAGACATCTATTTTCCACAGCTGGGAGCATATTATTTAATCTGTCTGTAGTATAGCAATACTTGTGCAGCTATTTCCACACTAATATTTGGAAATTCATCACACTCATTACTTTCCCAGGTATTTCACATATCTCACCCCAGTATTCTCTTAATCCTACTTTTCCTCCTGTTTTTCCCAGTTTGTTAGTAAACTGACTAAACATTTTTCCTTGTTACTATCACTGCTTTGTAAAGTTTATCACTTAATATTTCTCTTTTAGCTTCCTCTGTTCTCGTTTCTAATATGAGTTGCAGAAGCATTGGCTTCTTTCCCTCTCTTTTTTTCTACTTGCCTCTGATATTTTTCTAATATCCCAACAATCCTTTGAATACCAACCAATAACTTTCTTTGATCCCATATTTGTTTCTCAGTCCCTCCGTCCATTCTTTGTCAACATTGCTCAACTGTTTCCAGTAGTATAGTCTGCTTCTTTTAATTTTCTGTTCCTTTAACATTTCTGTGTTCAAATTCCTGTTGCTCTCAACTCAGCATTTCACCACTCTCCTATTCTTGTTTTTACTGTGGTCTTTAGCATGTTCTGCAGCTGTCTCAGGTATTTCTCCATAGTTAAGCTATAAGATAATTTTATTCAGATGTTGAATATTGTGATTGCCTTTCACCTCATTTAGCATAATTTCTTTCTGGTTTGCTAAGAATCTCTCCTTTTGTAGATAATACATCAACCTTTGTTGCATAGATTCCTAGTAGACTTCCAAGTTGGGTACTTAAAATTCCCTCTCCCCATATGGACGTACAATCATTTTTCAATTTACTCAAAGATGATGTCCATCCCAGATGTACTGGGAGATCTCTCTCCTAAGCCTTTTCCAGTGATCTCTCTCTGGTCTGTAAATAAAAGATTGTCCTAGATATAACATTAATGGCAATATTGACAACTTCATAGCTTGCATTCACTGATCCGAGGCTTTTTAGTTTCCTACCATTTAATCTTCCCTCTGTATTCTGCTATTTGTTTAAATTGTCTTAGTATTTCAAATGGGGTTGTTAGATCCTTCCTGGGGTCTGTTAAAATGATTACATCAGCAGCAGCAAACATCTCTGACTTGTACTCTCTATTTTTTCTTGCCATTCTTTTATTTCAGATTGTCTTATTTTTGAGCTAGTGACACTAAGCAAATTGCAAATAGTAAATGGAACATGTCTTAACTGACAATTCTTCTGTAATTTTCCCATGTGCTTTAATTCTTGCTTTACATTGTTGGTATAGACTTTGGATTAATAATATTATTCTTTGTGGATATTCCATGACCACTAGAATATTCCATAAATAATCCCAGTATATCTTTAATCTGCATTACATGGAGGTTTTCTCACCTTTCATTATCCTCCATCTAGTATAGTTTGTCTTCCATTCCTTCCTTTGCTGTCTCCAGTTGTGATAACTTTAACTAGACATCTTTTCCCCCCACCTTTATGGCCTTCAGTTTATAGTAATGGCTATCTAGTGTCTTCTCTATTTCAGCTTTACTTCTATCATTTTTGTTCACATAATCCAACAATGTGTCATCTATTTTTACTATTTCTTTATATAGATTGTTTATTTTTTTTACTGAGTACAGATATTTCAGCTTTGTTGTCAGGGGCCAGCTACTTTCCCTCCATTTTTTCTTTCCTCTTCACTTCCATTGTTGCACACATTTGTGGCTTTGCAGATTCTTTAAGGACACATTTTCTTGTCCATTTCACCATTTACTTATTTAAGTTCATCCAATGATTTTTATTTGTGCTGTTTGCTGAAACAGTCTTTGATTTAACACTGTTTTTTCTTTATCTGGAGAGAGAGAGTACAGCAAGTAAGACCTACTCACATGGCACCATACCTGAGATCCCCAAATGTGGTTATTTGATGTAATTTATATAGTTGCATTACTGCATGACTTCCACACACAAAAAAATGTCATTCTTAACACAGCAGATTGTGTAATTCCTTTTAAGCCTAATTGGTTCTGACTTTTATTTCTGAACACAAAACACTCATGTCTCCTACTCTCTGGGATAACAGTGTCATTGGACCATCACATTGTATGATCAGTTATAATGTCATTCTCCCTCATATCAGATATTAGATATCCGTTCTTGTACCAGCAGACCAGTGTAGCAATGCAAGGTGATACTGCAATCATAAGGTGTAGCCTTTATGATGAGATGGTAAAAAGGTGTCCCATCTGCTATTTCAAGTGATAGTTCAAGTAGATGTTGATAAATCCAGCAGCATCTGTCAAAAAAGAGCAGACTATATTTTAATAGTTGAAGGCATTTTCACAAACCAAACATGAATGAATAACAATGTGCAAAAGTAAGCCCAGTACTTAGCATACCAAACTATGCCAAAAAATCCAATTTAATTATAGTGGATGGTAGACTCCAGCTTTCCTTCTTCATCCCTAGATGTGGGACTATTCTGTCCAGATGATATTTTCATAAGAATTTCTCTAAACTAAACTCATTCCCACATCCTGCATACAAAATCCAATATAATCTTAATGAATGCATACTCAGGCAAGAAATAACTTACAGATTCTACTGTTCTGTTTCCTTTTCTCTTTGTGACATCATGCCAGTCAATCTGCTCCACATTATTACACTTCAAGTTTCCACTCTCAAATAAACAATCCTTCTTTCCCCTTCCTTCAACAAACACCACTCATCTATCTATATCTAGCTATCTATCTATCTATATATATATAGATATATATAATATATATATATATATACATACAACCATGAAAGAAGTACTTACAAGCTGTTTCAAAGATGTTTTCTTTACCAAGTCAGCAGTGAACACATCTTCCACAGTTTAATTGCATATAAAATCAATTAAGGTTACATAATTAATAAATTAGCACCAGTGATTCAACAGGTAGCACACTTACATTTAGTGCTGAAAAACTGGAAAGCCTGTATTTTATTCCCACCCCAGGAACTTTACTATAGATGAGTGGATACATTTTAATCAAATTTGCTCTCACATTGAGTGGTATTGCCCTCCTGGAGAAAAGGGCTGTGGCCTAAATGAGGGTAAAGGTACTGCTAAGGTATAAACAATTTTAAGGTTCAATAACCTTGGAATATCTATGAGTCACCAAGAGGTAGGACACCAATGGTGAACAAAAAAACAGCAACACTTTTTTAAAAATGTATGGACATTATTAATGGAAAATGTTACAATACAAGCAGGTGGCAACTTATTCACACTGCAATATTTTTTTTAGTTTGATGATATTTTTCATAAGAAAAAAAAACATCAAGGGCAAAGATGAGTAAGTGAAGGCCTTTAACTGAACTTCAAAAATGGACATCACGTTAAAAAAGAAGGGAAGAATGTAGTAAGCAATCACTAGAATTTAAAAAAATTAAGACATTCTATAGCAGTAGGTTATACATGGATAAAGATGTAGGTTTAAAAATAGTATTAAATATTGAAAATGTCACCGGTGCTGTTTGCATGCCTGAAAAAGAAAATGATAATGTAAGGTCATTTAACAATGACTATGTCCAAGCTTTCTCAACTTAATATATATTGCATAAAATTATATATTCATGATGTTGTTCTTTCTACTTCCTTGACTATTTGGCATTCTGGGACTAAAACTTTTCTGAAACTTCATGAGCCAGCCCCGGGTCCAAGAAAAGTTGAACAAAAACAGTCATATAGAGAAGGAGTCATGGCTGGAAAGGATAAGAAAGGGAAGAGAAGCAGTGCTCTCAAAAAGGGAAATAGTAGAAATGAAATAGTACTACTGAGTATACAAAACAGTAAAGATTTAAAGCATCTCAAGGCTTATACTCACTAATGGGACATATGATAGGTCGCACAGACATTATGCCTGAATTCTCCCCATCTAGGATAAGGGGCAGGTATGTGGTTCATTACTCCAGTTGGGGAAATAAATCTGTTTTTTATGAAAAGTCACTGTGAGCTGTCCCTAAAGGAGTTCAAGGAATGGCTCACATAACAAAGAACCATGTCCCTGTCCGGCATCCCAACACCCGCAATCCATCTTCATCTGTATGTGGAACTCAGTACTGCAAGCAATTTGACTTCCCAATAGTTATTGCCTGCAGTACCTAGTCCCACATAAAGGTGGAGCTTCCTTCTAACTGAGGACCCATTAAGTTCAATGGGTATCTCCAGCTGAGCCTTCTTACCCTTTTAGAATTGGGCACAAGAAGTTGGTAGTCCTCATTTACGTGCACTGAATGGGGAGTAGTAGAGCCCTGTCTTTTTTTACTCAGGTGTGGAGTAATTACTCAGTACATCTGCTCCGTAAATAATCACTGTAACTGCTCAGTGTGGCATATTACTCCACAACCAAGTTTGTGAAAAAGATTAAGGTAGTCTAGAGGTTTGATACACTTTGTCCACTCATTAAATATGGCAAATAATTATTTGATACACTTTGTCCATGCATTAAATATTTGATACACTTTGTCCACTCATTAAATATGGTAAACAATTATTTGATACACTTTGTCCACTTATTAAATATGGTAAATAATTATTTGATACACTTTGTCCACTTATTAAATATGGTAAATAATTATTTGATACACTTTGTCCATGCATTAAATATTTGATACACTTTGTCCACTCATTAAATATGGTAAACAATTATTTGATACACTTTGTCCACTCATTAAATATGGCAAATAATTATTTGATACACTTTGTCCATGCATTAAATATTTGATACACTTTGTCCACTCATTAAATATGGTAAACAATTATTTGATACACTTTGTCCACTTATTAAATATGGTAAATAATTATTTGGTACACTTTGTCCACTCATTAAATATGGTAAATAATTATGACTGTTTCAGCTGGCATCCACAAGCTGTCAGGATGCTCTTTACCTTGCTGGACTGTAACACCGTCTGGCAGCATTTTCTGGTTATACTGCTTCCCTTGCAGAACAAGTACTTTTACTCTAAATGCAGCTTGGATTGTCAGATCACTGTCACTTGGATTACTCCAGAATTATAAAGAAATCTGCATGGTCTGGGTGAAACTTGAAGTATTTTCAGATACCTACCTTCTAGATAATGGGAAAAAGAATATACTGTTACAGAACAAGTGACCACTTTTATCAAAGGAGGTCAAAATCATCCATACAGAAATGTCTTTTGGAGAATACCCCAATTTCTGCAGGAAGGTATATTATTTATCCATCCAGTTTCAATATTCATCTCTTGCCTCCATAGACATAATTGTAATACTCTGATCTGAGCCAACTATCCTTGCCAATGCCAGCACACAATGCTTCACAGGTTTTTGGTTCATTGGTGGTTGCTAGGCTATCACCCCAAGAGCCATTTTAAGCCTAGCCAAAACTGCCCCAAATTTGCCAAAGTACTGCTGACATGTGTCAGCTCCTCAAGGCTAGCAAAGATTACCCCAACATGCCAAAATATTGCTGACATGTTAATACCTCAAGGAAATTTAGGGTTATGATATAGGCTAGTACACATCAAATGTTCACAGGCTGCCCCTGTCCATTAGGGTCATAAGTGCAAAACCAGGGATAAATGTGTGATTTCCATTCCACTGGTCCAAGTTACATTTGAAGAGGGTTAGAGATGAGCTTTGCATCACATGGATCTGAAGTCTTGTTCAGAGAAGAGGTGATCTTTGAGACAAGTACCTGTCACTCTGATATGTTTTGTTTATGTCACGGACAAGGTTTAGGTCACTATAATGTGTATTGCTGATGCTATTTGTTTTGTGGATATACTTCAAATCTATCAATGTGGAATCAGAGGATGTCTTATAGGCTAGACATAGATTGCCACTCGGCAGTCTGCAGGAGGCCGAGTCCAGGGAAAGGATTTTGAGACTTTGAGACAGTCCTCACAGGTCTTGCTGTTTATTCCTTGTATTCTTTTTGTGAGGAAGTTCTGTGGTCTCTCAGGCTGTTGCAAGTGGCTGGTCAGGTACATGCCAGAGGGTATATTGTTCGCAATGAGTGGTCTGATGAGAGCTAAGTTCAATGGAAAAATGACCTCCTTGGACCTGGATGCAATTCCCTTACTTATAAGTTGTGCAACGTAGAATGATATTTTTCACCATAGTAGACATAAGGCAGTCAAAGGTCAGGTTACTATCAACATATTTTTTTGAGGTTCCTGACTTCTTGGGCTACTTTTAGGAGTGTTCATAGGTTCATAGGTTGGTACTAGGCTATTGGCCATAGGGCCTTTACAAGCCTAACTATAACAATTCCCTAGCTATTTCTTCCCACAGTATTTACTTCCCTGGACCCTTGTCTAGCAGGGCGACTGACGTGATCCATGGGGTGAATTTCCTATCTCCCATCTAATCATCAAGGTTCCTTTTGAAGAGGGCCAAAGAGGCACTCTGCTTGACATGTATGGGCAGTCTATTCCAGAGTCTGGGGAGTCTCTGCATCAGGAACCTATCCCTCCAGCATGTTTTGTTTATTGTGATGACGATGTTTAGATCCCTGGAGTGTGTGGCTCTGAGGGATTGGGATTTCTTTAAGTGTAGCATGTCCAATAGCTCTGGGTTTGACATGGTCTTGTATGTTAAGCAGAGATCGCCTCTGAGTAGACGATATGCAACAGAGTATAGGTGGAGTTTTTTTAGACAGTCAGCATAGGGAATCTGCTTTAGGTCTGTGATTCTTTTAGTGATGTATTTCTGCAGCCTTTCCAGTTGTTGCAGATGTCTTGAGAGGTACATACCAAACGGGACGTTGTATTCTATAATGGGTCTAATGAGGGAAGAGTACAGTGGGACAATGACCTCCTTTTATCTGGATGAAAAGTCCTTAGTGATGAGGTTTGGATCACATAGAAGGACTTTCTGACTGTTGTGGCAATGTGTTTATCGAAGGTGAGACCACTGTCCACCTGTATCCCTAAGTCTCTTACCACACTTTCGGTGTTTAGTGTGCAGTATACTGCCATCTATGTGGTAATTCATAGGTACGTGTTTTTTCCCAAAGGGTATAACTATACATTTCTTGGCATTGAGCTTGACCCCATGGCTCTGGCACCAATAATCTGTTTCTGTAAGGCCTTTTTGTAGAATATCCACATCATTTGGGGATTCAATAGTGGCTCCCAGTTTGCAGTCATCTGCAAACTTTGTTAGCCAGATTCCTTTAGTGTTGGCCTGTACTTCAGAGAAGTAGATGCCAAACAAGAGCGGTCCCAGGACTGAACCTTGAAGTACTCCACTTGTCACTTGTTTGGAGCTGGATTTGGAGTCAGCTACTTTTACAGTCTGGGTTCTGTCAGTAAGCCAGTTGGCAACCCATCAAGTGACGTAGGGATTAATGCCCAGCTTAGTAAGTTTATCTATGATTCCAGAGTGGGAGATGGTGCCAAAGGCCTTGGCGAGGTCCAGATAGACTGTGTGGACCACCTTACCGTTGTCCACATCTCTGGATACTCGATTCAAAGAAGTCAATAAGGTTCAGGAGACAAGATTGGCCCTTCACAAACTGCACGGAGTCCAGAGTTTGAAGGTTGCCAATGTCTTTGTTTATAAGTTCCATGAAAATACGTTCCATGGCCTTGCAGATCAGGCTCATCAGACTGATGGGGTGGTAGTTCCTGGGATCCAAGGTAGATTCCCCTTTGTGGAGTGGGATAACTGTAGCTGTGTGCCATTCAGTGGGCATGAATCCTGAGGTGAGGCTATGATTAAACATGACACATAGGTGAGGTGCCAGTTCATTTTGTAGTTCAGGTAGTACACAGCATGGGATGTCATCTGGGCCCATATGCTGCATTCTTAACTTTGGAGAGTGCATTTTTTACCTGTGTGGCCATTATTACCGGAATTTGGCAATCTTTCAGTATTGAGATGGGTCCTTTAGGAGGTGAGAGGGGATGAAGTTTGTACTGAATCGATCTGCCAGGATATTAGCAATATCCTTGGGATCGGTATATTTAATGCCATTCTGTTGTAGCTCAGAGCAGATCTGAGCATTGCCATTTAGATTCTTGACATATAGAAAACCTTGTGGTTGTCTTTGGAATCTTTGGCAATTTTATTTTCGTAACTAGCTTTGGAGGATTTTACAAGGGATCTCAGTTTCTTACTGAGGCTGGTAAGGGAGTTTTTTGCATCCTGGGATTTTCCTCTTTTCTGCAACAGTTTCTTCCTTTTGTTGTAAAGTTTGTTTATGGCAAGGGACCACCAGATTAGCTTCCTTTTTTTGGAGGAGAGCATCTTGGTTCTATTGGGGACGGCATGATTCATGCATGAGTGCATGTGCTCATACAGTGCCTTAGTGTATGATTCAGCAGTCAAACTTTCAGTTCCCGTCTGCATGGGTATCATGAAGTTTGTCACTTCTGACTTGAGTAGCATGAAGTTGGCTTTGGAGAAGTTTTTTATGGAGGTTTCCTTACTGAGGGGTGGATTTGGATGTCAAGGGTGATTAGCTTTTGGTCAGACCTGACCGACGAGGGGGTGACCATAGGTGTGGAGCATCGATTTCCCATGTTGTTAATGACCAGGTCTAGGATATTGGAGCCCCTGGTGGGAGTAAGGATTAGTTGATCCAGGGCGTTGGAATTTATGAATTCCAAGAACCGTTGGGCAAAGGTGTTGGTACATGAATTGTTTTCCCAATTAATGGCAGGGTAGTTGAAATCACCCAGTATTAAGGTGTTTGGTTGTATTTTAATATTTTTCAGTATGTTTAGAAAGGTGTAGTGAGAATCTTGGAGAATGGTGGGGCAAGCTGCAATTTATTGCGTATAGTAAAATAGAGCAACAAAAGCAAGAAAACTCAGTGATGCCCACTAGCGATGGAAACCAATTCCAATAGTAGTAAGGAAATCCAATCTTTATTGAACGACCACAGAATACGACAAAATGAAATCCAAAATGAGATCAAGCGCTTTCGCTCGGTTAATACCGAGCTTTCTCAAGATAAAAACCAAAGTGCAGTGCCATCAATAAATAGGTAGTAGCAAGTCACCTGACTTATTCATTTACATAATTAAATAATTAGTAAGAACTTAATAGGCTAAATACAAAAGTATTATTAAAGTTCATATTTAAAAAAGCCATTGTTATTAAAAAACACATAATTATATTCGTAAAACTTATTGTGCCTGTGTATTAATAAACATATAAAAAAAACCCATCAAAACCACTTACAATCCTTACTGCATAAAACTGGTAAAAACCTGTTGTACAAACTCAATTCAAGTGCATGAATGACCCTCATCTGAGCATTTAAATACCTAACTACACTTCCAACCTATTATAAAACTTTAAAGTGCACAGGAATAAATAATAAATTTATACAAATTGGACAAAATCTTACTAATCAAGGTCCATGATGAAAATACCTTAAAAATACCTTTAAAAATAAGTACATGTATAAAAAATGTGATGTTTAATACATCCTGTTAAAAACAGTTGTAAGTTGAATAATGACAGAAAAAATAAAATAATAAACTGTGCAAAACCTTCATGAAGAGATCCGTAGAGGTTACTCATAATCGGGCCATCCTCAGCTTCAAGACACTACTGATATTAATATTTTCATTGAGACCGGGGGGATTTTCCATCATCTAACCTAAGCTGCCAGAGGAGTTCTTTGTATTCCAACCTGGTCTCCCAGTCCCCACCCCTAGCATCTGGTGTCACTTGTTCTAAAACCATGAATTTAAACTCCATCTTGGGACAAAGGCTAAAATGTTTATAAAAAGCACTAGTCTCTTTACTTCTGGAGACATCATAGAGGTGTTCATAAATCCTCCTTCTCAGGGGTCTTTCAGTTTTCCCTATATAGAAACTAAAACAACATGTGCATAGACCTAAATAAACAACGCCTTTTGTTCTGCAATTCGAGTAACGATCAGCGTGAAAAAGGAACTTCCTGGATGGAATATAGAGTGTACTGTCATTGATAATGGCAGTACACTGCTTACAAGCCCCACATTTATAAGTACCCCATCTGGAATTTCCTGATGATGACCTTGAAATTAGTTTCCTTTCAAACAATTCCTTTAAATTAACATCTCTCCTCCTGCCAAATCTAGGATGTTCTTGAACCACATTCTTCAGTTCATCATGAAGAGTGAGGACTAACCAATGCCTCGAGACCACATCTTCGATTTCAGAAAAACTATTAGAATAGGTGTAAGTAAAATTATTGTGGAACTCAACATAATTGTCCTTCCCATCCCCTTTGGCCAAAGTGACACCACTTCCTAATAGCGGGGGATATTTCAGTTCCCTGTTCTCTATAACTTCCTGGGCCAAGGTATTAACAAGTAAAGTGGGATAACCCCTTTCAGCAAACAATGTTTTTAAAAAATTCACTTCCTCCAAAAAATAATCAAGGGTACTGGACATCCTAGATGCCCCGATGAATTGCCCTTTGACAATGCCTTTCTTTTGATGGAAAGGATGCCCACTTTCAAAATGCAAATATGAATTGGAGAATGTGGCCTTCCTATATAACTTGGACTGAAACTTATGGTCAGTGTAGTCTTTGGAAAGGATAACATCAAGATAATTTAACTCATCATGACTAACATTGTAAGTAAAGGACAAAAAATGGGTGGTGGAATTAATGTAATTAATGAAATCATAGAAATTCTCAACTGTTCCATTCCATAATAGAAAGATATCATCCAGGTACCTCCTATAATGCATTATGTATTGAGCCCAACTGGTTGAAAATATAAAGGTCTGCTCCCATCTGTGTAACGGAAGTTATAGAGAACAGGGAACTTAAATATCCCCCGCTATTAGGAAGTGGTGTCACTTTGGCCAAAGGGGATGGGAAGGACAGTTATGTTGAGTTCCACAATAATTTTACTTACACCTATTCTAATAGTTTTTCTGAAATCAAAGATGTGGTCTTGAGGCATTGGCTAGTCCTCACTCTTCATGACGAACTGAAGAATGTGGTTCAAGAACATCCTAGATTTGTCAGGAGGAGAGATGTTAATTTAAAGGAATTGTTTGAAAGGAAACTAATTTCAAAGTCATCATCAGGAAATTCCAGATCAGGTACTTATAAATGTGGGGCTTGTAAGCAGTGTACTGCCATTATCAATGACAGTACACTCTATATTCCATCCGGGAAGTTCCTTTTTCACGCTGATCATTACTCAAATTGTGGAACGTAAAGCGTAGTTTATTTAGGTCTATGCACATGTTGTTTAAGTTTCTATATAGGGAAAACTGAAAGGCCCCTGAGAAGGAGGATTTATGAACAGCTCTATGATGTCTCCAGAAGTAAAGAGACTAGTGCTTTTTATAAACATTTTAGCCTTTGTCCCAAGATGGAGTTTAAATTCATGGTTTTAGAACAAGTGACACCAGATGCTAGCGGTGGGGACTGGGAGACCAGGTAGGAAAACAAAGAACTCCTCTGGCAGCTTAGGTTAGATGCTGGAAACCCCCTCGGTCGCAATGAAAATATTAATATCAGTAGTGTCTTGAAGCTGAGGATGGCCCGATTATGAGTAACCTCTACAGATCTCTTCATGAAGGTTTTGCACAGTTTATTATTTTATTTTTTCTGTCATTATTCAACTTACAACTGTTTTTAACAGGATGTATTAAACATCACATTTTTTATACATGTACTTATTTTTAAAGGTATTTTTAAGGTATTTTCATCATGGACCTTGATTAGTAAGATTTTGCCCAATTTGTATAAATTTATTATTTATTCCTGTGCACTTTAAAGTTTTATAATAGGTTGGAAGTGTAGTTAGGTATTTAAATGCTCAGATGAGGGTCATTCATGCACTTGAATTGAGTTTGTACAACAGGTTTTTACCAGTTTTATGCAGTAAGGATTGTAAGTGGTTTTGATGTTTTTTTTTTTTTTTTTTTTTTTTTATGTTTATTAATACATATCCACACTAAGTTTTACAAATATAATTATGTGTTTTTAATAACAATGGCTTTTTTAAATATGAACTTTAATAATACTTTTGTATTTAGCCTATTAAGTTCTTAGTAATTATTTATGTAAATGAATAAGTCAAGTGACTTGCTACTTCCTATTTATTGATGGCACTGCAGTTTGGTTTTTATCTTGAGAAAGCTCAGTATTAACCGAGCGAAAGTGCTTGATCTCATTTTGGATTTCATTTTGTCGTATTCTGTGGTCGTTCAATAAAGATTGGATTTCCTTACTACTATTGGTCTTGGTTTCCATCGCTAGTGGGCATCCCTGAGTTTTATTGTGTATAGTGTATTATCAATTTGGTAATTTCCAGGGATGGCTGTCCTTCCAAAGGTATTATTATGCATTTTTTCCTCTTTGAGTTTTAATTCATAGCTCTGGTACCAGCTGTTTGTCTGCATCTGGCCCTCTTGAATGGCATCTGTGTCTTTAGGTGATTCAATCACCATGCCTAGTTTGTTGCTATCTACTGACTTGGTCAGCCACAGGCCTTTGGTGTTTTCTTTGACTTCAGAGAAGTAGATACCAAAAAAAAAAACAAAGAACAGTAACTCTAGCATGGATTCCTGTTTGTTTCCACAAGTGATGGCTTCTTTGTGGAGTTGGATTCCCATATTGTAACCTCTTGTCTCTTATCAGTGAACACAGTGAACAAGCTGGCTATCCATTGGGTAACACATGGGCTTATGCCTAATTTTGTAAGTTTTTCTACAATGCCCAACTGAAGTATTGTTTCAAAACACCTTGTTCAGATAGAGGTAGGCAGTGTGCACTATTTTGCCTTTGTCCATAGCTTTAGTGACCTTCTTGAAGAAGTCCACCAAGTTAAAAAGGCATGACCATTCACTGACAAAACCAAACTGGGTAGGGTCCAATGCCTGTGGATTTCTTATGTCATTGTTTACCAGACATCAAAGAGATAAATGTTCACAAATGGGAACATTGCAACTTATTTTTCAGTATTTAAATATCATAAAAATAAAATTGCATTTAGTTACTGTGGACGTTTTAGTACATTTTAAAATGTAGCAAGCACTTCAGTCCTGTAGTCATGAGGAAAAGCACTATCAAAATCCATTTCTTTTCCAGCATCTTTATCCAAGCTATTCTTTAGAATATTGAGCTATAATTTATAATTCATATTTATTAAACAAAAAGATGTTGGCTTGTTAACAGCCTTCCAACCTACATTTTTCTGTAATAAAATACAAGTTCATCTTTTAAAATGTTAACCACTAACTTGCAAAATGCCCTGAAATATTTAAACAACCTCTTTCTTGATAAATTCCTGCAGTAACTTCTTCTTTGATAAATTCCTGTTACCATAATACACAATTTTTAAGGAAGCCTGCCCCCAAGCATTCCCCCTTTTTCTCTGATCCTCTTTCATATGCTGTGCCACTACTAACCTTGATACCATTCTTCCATTTTGACTCATCATTTCCCCTTCTCAATCAAGTAAATACTCTCTTAACTTGACATTATATTATGTTGTGTTTCATAGTACTTGCTTTCCTATAATATCTACTCCCCCTTCCCCACTGATGCTTGACAGGATTCCTTTGGCTGCCTCTATAATTTATATATCTTAAAACATTCACACCTACAATGCTGACCATGCTGTTTACTGCTCCACATCTGCTGCACTAGCTATATGGGCTGTCTTGTCCCATTACAGTCTGTAGTGTTTAAAAGGTAGACCATACTCAGCACTATTGTTTTAATGTAACATAATCATGGCGCTGAATATGCAATTTAAATGTGAAAAAAACATATTTAACTTAACAAATAATGAAAAAGGTGTTTTACTTGCTCATTTTAAAGATTCCCAATGGATATAAATTTTCTTTGACTCTGATCTCCTGGGTTTTGTTTTCTAGTCTGCTAGCTGTCAGAGATGTGACACCTCATTAACTAACTACCGGGAGAAGGGAATGAGCTAAATGGACATAACACATACCACTTCCCATTAATACATAGCATGTCTTGTTTGTACACATGTAAGTAACTCATCTATTACAAGACCAATTATTATCTCTAGGCATTAGTAGATTTCCCTTTTCCTGCCTTATTCCCCTTAATCTTTTTTCCTCAACATGCCCTGCCATGTTGACTTTAGTATAGAATTGATATTATAATCCACTTCAGCTATTTTTTTGCTTATGCCTGCAAAATATTTTACCTAGATCTTTTTGTAAACTTTTTCAAAACGTATACTAATGCAATTTAGACCCATTGTTTCCATATTTGGCAAACATGCCCCTGGTTTGCCCCAGCTTATTTAGTCGTATGTTGCTCTTACAGTATCACTTTCATGTTACCAATCCTGTTACCCCAGTTAAGCTGCCTGTTAGCTTAGTAAACACAAAGTGGCATAATAAACCATTGACCACATATTACTTATATATAGTTGTTAGTGGGTCTAACTGCACATAATGATTGCTAGATGAGCAACACTGCCCTCTTTTGCATGCTGCTATAGTCTGCAAATTAATACTCACCATTCTGTATATGGACAGTACAGTGTATAACATTACCACCTCATAGCAAGATGTTCTCCAATTTGATTCTAGGAGTACTTTCTGTATGAAGTCATCATGTTCTTCTTGCATATGTAGTGTGTTTTGTCCAAAAATTCCTCTTTACACCCACTAATAAAATTCATGCATTGTTAGTAAAACTAAATTGTGTGTGTGTGTGTGTGTGTGTGTGTGTGTGTGTGTGTGTGTGTGTGTGTGTGTGTGTGTGTGTGTGTGTGTGTGTTTGTGTTATGGAAGAAAGACCTGGCAATTCACTTTTATTCCTTACTTGTTTAGTATACTCCATGGATAGAGGACAGTTTACAGAGTCTCTGTAGGAGGTTGGATGTGTCTCATGAAAATGGCTGGCTTGACGGATAGATGGATGAAAGGATGGATGGAGTCTGCTTATCTTCAATGTTTAGCCTAACACTTACATCAGCAGACATTTTCCATGTTTATATTTTCAGTTGCAATTTTTGCATTTGGTTCATTGCATTACATTTCTAACATACATAAATGTCTCCATCCTTTTTTGAGATATCCACTCTCCCTCTCTTTCTTTTTAACTAAAGCCTATAATTGAATCACCATCTTTTGTTCTACAACCATGACCTAAGCATTTGGTAGAAGACAGCCCTTTCCCATAAGAGTCTTGTGTTTTCCAATACCAACAGTTTTGATGTACACTCAGTCTATACTTGTACACATATTCTTCTTCCACGTGAATCCTGAAAACCATTCACCCCATTAGGTCTGCATATCCTGCACTTCATTAGATGATAAATTGACATCTTTACATTGGAAAAAAAATACCTTTAAATGATGCATAGACCTTAAAACACTTTGTCAGTGAAAGACTACCTTCATACTATTTCCTATCAAAGATACTGCCTAATTCCTTATCTCATTTATTTTTCATGTTAACTGCTGTCTCATCGCCCCCTATTTGTCACCATCACCATTCTCCATCTCTCCCTCTTTCAGCTCCACTGTCCCATTATTGTCCTTGTTTGCTATGCATTTTCTGTTCCCTTTTATGAACAAATAAATAAACATCAGCATTGTTTTGTTGAGCACTCATTCTGTTAAATTTATGCACCTTTCATTGATTTCTTTTTATAACTCTAATTGTTCTTTTTATATTACTTCTACAACCTCTTTTTGCATGTTTCAGGCTGTAATGGAGGCACAGGCATGTGTTGAACGGCACAACAGAGAAGATCAGAGGCTTCAGAGGGCTCCTGTCCGTTCTTTAAACAACAACATCCAGGCAATGGCAAATGCTCAACAGCAGATTGCTGAAGTTTTGGATAGATGATTGGGTGACATGGTTGGAATCCTTGACTATGGCATGACAATCCGTGAGCATGAGATGTCTGTGCTGGAACATCTGGTAGGAGTAAGGTGTCAGGCACGTGGATGTAGGCTAGCTACATAACCTGTTGCAGGTCTACATGAATGAGCTACCTCACATGCCCGCTCCCATAGTGGCGGTAGCAGCAGCAGTGCAGCTGGTGCTGTGCTGTCCACACCAGGACACAGCAGGGCATGTGCACGTGGCCCTGGATGGTCCCAATAGGGACACGCTTCCAGTAGACATGAGTCATCAGACAGTACCCAATCTGCACCTCTTCCTGGTAGTGCCCATGCAACCACTGGCAGGCACAGGTCACGTGGCCATGGCCGGACACCGTGAACTGTAAAACCTGGCCTGTACAGTCCGCAGCTGTCAATAATACCCCATGTGTAGGCCAGACACATGCCAGAACTGTGTGCATACATACATGCACACACCGGAAACATATGTAGGGCACCACAACACACACATGCATAACATCCACACACATCCAATTAGATCAAAGGCCCTAACCCACACACATGATGTCATCCAATGGTGCAGCCTAGGCCTCTGGCAAACATTATCACCCTGTGCATATGATGATGCCTGTGCCGCATCCCTGTCATTCACACCATCGGTGTAGAGACATACTCATATGATCTGATGCACTGGGTGAACAGACTAGGAAGATAAGTGTAGATTACAATTGTTGTGTACTGTTGACAGACAGCAGACATACCATGTAGTACAGATTTAGAATGCATTTTGTACTGTTAACAGTATGTGTCATGTGCAACAACAGTAACTGCATGCTGGTCTTGATATTCTGCCTTCCTCCTTCAGGTCTAATTGCATGTACCGATGGATGTCAGTGTTTGCAGTTAGTGTCCCATATGTAAATTTGGACTACTCACAGGTATGTATGAAAATACCAGCATGCACTTTGTAGCTTCCACATCACAGTTAGAAAGTCCCATGTTCCAAACATGTCTACTGATCTACTGATCTAAGAGCATGATAGCTGTGTATTAAGCTACTATGGCTAGAGACATGACATCCATACTGGGTGACATCACAGGTACAGTTACATGGAGTGGGGAGGTAAGAGAGCGATCTAGCTGATGACAAGGGTAGAGGCCAGTGGAAAGCATGATGCTTCATTGGGAAGTAGTAATACATGTTCCCATGACAGGATGCGAACACACAACTACAACCACACACTCAGGTATTCACACACATGTATTCAGAGACACAGTAACACACCCACACACTCACAGATTCACCGACATAGTAACACACACACACACACACACACACACACACACACACACGCACACACGCACACACGCACACACGCACACACACACACACACACACACACACACACACACACACAGTTGCTAGTGTTGAGGTGAGGACCCCTGCCTATGTGCAAATCATCATTACAGTACTGTGCACTTACATGATGCACCACAGAAATTACACATGTACAGGTAGTCAGTATGGCCTAAGATCGAGGACATCAACAGGGATAGTAGATTGCATCACCTGGATGGATGGAGGAGTCTTATCAGTTCACTATGGTAACATACATCCTCACTCCAGGGACCAGACAGCCATACACACACACACACACACACACACACACACACACACACACACACACACACACACACACACACACACACACACACACACACACACACTGTGGCATTCCCTATTGAATACACCTATGTCACACACATACAGATACCTCACATGTGAGATACACACCCCTGCCTATGTCCTGCTTTCTACATTTCAGTCTGTACAGATGTCTACAACACTGTACAGGAGAGTGAGTAACAATTGAGATGTATTCCCCACCATACATGACATATAAGGACACACACGCAACCACACATGCGAGTACTGTGAATCAAACACCTGCCTATCTCATGAAACGTATGACAGACTTGCAGCAGTATTGCATGCATTACATTGTGTACTGACGCTTCCTTTGGCAACTGTGCTGATATATGCACACGGGAGGTCTTAACTGTTACAGGTGTCAAGTGATTTACCTTCGGTGTCACTCTGACTGCTGTCTAAGTTGTGTGTGTTCCCCTTCAGTTAACAAAACTATAGCTTAGCGGTTACACAGGTTATTGTAGGACTGCTTGTGACACACCTGTGAGCTGTCCTCAGCAAACATCTATCTGCAAAGATGCCCCACCACTTAGTTATGTTCACACATCTGTCCATACCTGAAGTACATCTTACCTTAATTTCAGCATATCACCATATACAGTTGGCAATGTTGAGGCTGCATTGCAACTGCATGATGTACTAACACACGTCACCTGCAAACATCAGCAACTGCACACACATGGTATCTGAACGCACACTACTACATGTACATGTGTGTGGGTCCTAAATTCCTGTCATTTGGGCATGTTTGTAGGCATTGCAATTGATGGACATGTGTAATGACATACATGACACATGGACTGTTTTATGATATGATAGGTGTCATGGGTGACCAGTACAGGGTGAATGTTACCTCTGTCAACATTGATATTACACCTTATGTACTGTTAGCATTCAGCAGCCATGGACCTACCTTCCATGTTCATGTGTGTAATGGCTGTAGCCACCTGTCTGCACAAAGGACAACAACAGCTATGCTATTTACATATATGCTGTATGAGTGTGGCATGTACATATCCAGGGCAGGTACATATATGTCATATCCAAACATGAGGGTGTTTACTGGTGTACAGCAACAGTCATCTGTTAATGCTGTAAATAACCAAGAGCCCCTGGTATGTGTACAGCTGACCTGGTTACAAACAGTGGTATCATTGCATTGCATAACACATGATGCAACTGTGTCAGTACATGGGTACTCTGCACAGTTGATGTAGAGCTAGGTACAGTTCACTGGTCAAAGGTCACATGGTGTTGTACTGTTATATGTCCTACCACATGTATGGATGTGTGTTGGTGGTCCGAGGGTATGGTGGTGTCTAAGGGTTACATCCTAGAATGCAGCTTTTGACACTGTGACCTGCACCTGACTCATCTGTGATGCCTTTTGTGGGAGTACTGGTCAGTACATGTGAGTGGCCTTTATGTATGTGGAGACACCACCACCTGGAGTGGTCCGTACCTGTGTTATGGCCCACATGTCTGGTTCTGAGGTATATGGTGGTAGTGCTATTGTGTACTACAGAGCCTTCAGCCAGGTGTTCCTCACTGCACAGATGTCAGTGTTCCCCATTGTTGGATCTACAGTGAGCAGCTGTGATTATGAATGCTACACATCTAGTACTGGTTAGCATAAGCATACAATGCAGTTGTTCTCTAGGTGTCAGGGTGTTATCCTGTGTTTAGGACATTTGACTTGGAATGGCACTATATGGGCGAATGCGACCTAGGTGTTATCCCCACTCCCTTGAATCATGGATGCATGTGATATGTGACAAAGGCCTGTCTACTTTCAGTCATGTCATCCCAGAATGACAAACACCAGACAACCTCCTAATTACAGCAGGACATTGGCTCATTGTGTTGGTCAAGCAGTTGCCACTCCTAGCAAGACATCCCTGCGAGTGGTAGTATTGTGCTTGGTATAGAATGGTACATCTAAGGTGACGGACAGCAGCAGACATTGTGTAGAAGACCGGTGTCAGATATATGTAGTGCAGCGTTCCTGCTAACAATGACAACTACTAACACCGGAGTCCATTACAATGTGTTCTTTACGTCTAACTGTAATAGCATGGCCACTGTGGCCTTCTGTGTTTAGAATCAGAGTGCATCCCAAACAGCCCTGTGCTACTAAGTGTATGAGCATGCCCAGTATAACCTTGTGTAGATGGAGACTTAGTGCATTCCAAACAGCCCTGTGCTACTAAGTGTGTGAGCATGCCCAGTGACACCTTGTGTCATTTATATGCCTCTATGTGTATGGGCATGGCCATTGTAACCCTGTATAGGGATAGTAGTCGTCCATTCCACAGATGGGTATACTCCAGTTCAGGATGGATCCCTACTTTAAACACACAGGTTCACAGGTATGTACATCTTAACTGCCAGCATCCCTGTTGATGTCCGCATTCCTAGAAGGTCATAATGACAGCCTTGAAATGTGTAGTCTCTGTGGCGCGACTCGTAATTATGTAGTATTGTAATAGTGATCTGTAGATAGGCAGGTGTTCTGATCCCACCACTGGTGTGTGTGTGTGTGTGTGTGTGTGTGTGTGTGTGTGTGTGTGTGTGTGTGTGTGTGTGTGTGTGTGTGTGTGTGTCCATCTGCCTGAGGACAGAATAATGCTTTTAGACTGCTCACACTCCATACAATTCCTGTACCCTACTTTGGCAAGGCTGATAATGTCACCCACCTAGAAATACACCTCTGGGAATGCTGTGACCCAGTAATCTCAGTAGCGCATTCGGTAACTGCGTAATGCTGTAGTGTGATAAAGTAGTTAGGTCAGTGTTCTAATCCCAAACTTGCCAACTGTGTGTGTGTGTGTGTGTGTGTGTGTGTGTCTGTGTGTGTGTGTGTGTGTGTCCATCTGCTTGAGGACAGAATAACACTTTTAGACTGCTCACACTCCATACAATTCCTATACCCAACTTGGGCAAGGCTGATGATGTCACCCACCTAGAAATACACCTCTGGGAGTGCAGTGACCCAGTAATCTCAGTAGTGAGTTCTGTAACTGCATAATGCTGCAGTGTGATAAAGTAGTTATGTCGGTGTTCTAATCCCAGACATGCCAACTGTGTGTGCGCGTGTGTGTGTGTGTGTGTGTGTGTGTGTGTGTGTGTGTGTGTGTGTGTCTGTGTGAGACAAGTACAGTGCTTTGTAGTGTATGCACTCTCTGTAGAAATCACATGACCACCTTTGTCAATCCTGCTGTTGTCACCCACCTAGGAATATACCTGTAGGAGTGCTGTAACCCAGTATTCACCATAGCATGTGCCCTAAATGCATATTGCTGCAGTGTGATACTGTAGATAGGGGTTTGAATACAGGACATGGCAAGTGTATGTGTTTGGCTGTCAGAGCCTGTGTAGAGATGGCTGTGAATGTCTAACCACTGGACATGTTGGGGAATGGATTTTGTAGTTTTCCTATATGGCGTCCGTCTTATGACACATTGGCCACTTCACGAGGAGTACAGATGTCAGTCAGCCATGGAATGGCCACCTCACGAGGAGTACAGATGTCAGTCAGCCACGGGACTGTGTTGGCAAGCCATACCCCTACATCTGGAAAAAGGTTTGGTGAACAAAGTATGCAACCCTACTAGTACCCGGTATATGTCCTGCACCCATGTGCCATACACAAACACACTTGCCTAGGATATCCCGCTATGTTGCTTGTACCACATTGATGACAGATAGTAGGCATGGTGTGAATGCAGTGGGCTGCAGAGGACATGGCACCCTGTACAGCGGTACAATAGACACATAATTGCGGACAATGTGCCTTCACTATGTTCCTCACTGGATGCCTGCAACATATGTGGTGCCATCAAATGTGATCCACAGAGGCCATACAATGCCATACCCATGTGCCCTGTATGGACCAATGCCACTGACACCAGGGAATACTTGTATCATGCTATCAATGCAGGTGCAGGATTGTCCTGCTGACTATAAGCAGGTTTCGCCACACCAGGCCAGTATTGACATATCAGGGGATAACAGTCTGTGTTCACAACATGTGCCTGCCAAACCAGGTACACCTGTACATGTCACTGTACAGTATTGTGGAACATGCACATCCCAGGCAACGTCCATGTGAAGGACTATCAAACACAGACATGGCATGCATTGC
The DNA here is from genome assembly GCF_019279795.1 of Protopterus annectens. Taxonomy (NCBI): domain Eukaryota; kingdom Metazoa; phylum Chordata; order Ceratodontiformes; family Protopteridae; genus Protopterus; species Protopterus annectens. Next base: position 131,353,477 of record NC_056725.1, on the reverse strand, counting down.
CAAGCTATGGCCATACACAATGGTAACCAGGATGTCAGGGCAGATCATGCAGTACCCATCTGTGTGGGACATTGCAGACACTACACCCTTGTACCACACTGCACACTATTGTTGGGTGGTGCGATGCCAAGGATTACCCCTCATCCAGCCTTGTACAGCCATCTTGCACAGCCAACCACTACACACCCATGAAGCAATGCATACATGCATGTCAGTACTGGCACCTTGTCTCTGCGTGTGGGTTATGATGCTCCCAACCACAGTCACTCCCAGTATAACCCTCATTGGCATATCAACAGATGTCAAACACTTTCACATGCCCTAGCCCATAGAACCTCCAGATATCCCCTGTGGTGCATGTAGTCCTGTGCATTACAACAATGTGGCAAACTAAGTAGTTAGGGTGTGTATTTGTGGCCCTGGAAAAGAGTGTCAATGTGAGTCCATTAGAGAATGAGGTTGTGGTGACAATGGCATCCGTTCATGTGGACAGCCATGTGTGCTACACCTAATGTATGTCTCCGATGTCTCTGTTGCAGATGTCTCTCACCTACACACATATATGTTCTTACAGCACAGCAACATGTCGGCTTTGCGGCACATGTAACTTCATGCACATGTAATAGTAATGACTAGTCAGTCAGGGGTTTGACCCCTATACTGTTAGGCATGTGGCAGACGTTGCTTAGGGTTTAGTCTCCAAGCTCTTCTCTGTTGTACTTTGTCTGTCCCTCCCACACACTCTCTGGTGAATGTGGAGGTGTACACCTGCTCAACAGCAGCATGTGTGTTGTAAGTGATGGACATGATCAGGTGATGGCCTCTGCACCTATGCAGTCCTCCTCTAGCTGATTGCATGTGGAACAGCTGTGATGGTGTTCCCATAGCCATTCGTATGATAAACACAGTACACTATCTAGGAACATCATGTTGGTGTTTGGCCATGACAGTCGCTCTGAGTGGCACCTGGATGTGGTGTTCTGAAATGGCATCACAGATGATATCTGGATGTTCCTCAAACATCATACACAGGGGGAAATAGCTTAATGACAGGAGGGTGATGTGCCACACATGACTACAGCATGTAAGTGTAGCTATGCTGCATTGAGACTACTGCCTGTTTAACATGTGTGTGGTAATGGCTATTCTGCATGTTTTAAAACAGACATGACAGTACTCTGTTCATGAGGGACTCCCATCTGTAGAGCTATCTGTGGACTGGTCAGGTGTGGAACCATTTGTTTCCTGTGCTACACACTGAACACACATCTGTGCACAGCAGGAGCATAGTGTGAAGATTGCAGACAGTACATGGTGAAAGGGATGTGTTACTGCCATCGCATCCCTGACTGGACATATGTCACATGAAACAGTGGTATGACAGACACTGTCTTGGGTTCCCAGTGACAAGCCAATAATGGGCAACTGTTCATAGCTGCAGTCATACGTCTACTACACATTGTACAGATGTCATGCAGTATATATGCATGTGTTGTGCTCCCTCTGCAAATGTATACCATCTGTTGTGTTGGGTTGATGGTGAAATCTATGCATACTGTTGCAGGTAATCCTGAATGCTGTTGTCTATCACTAAGCCATATCTGAGTTTAAACTGCAACACCATAGGCTGTATGGGTTGGGAGGTCCCGGCAGAACCTTCTGTCCCACATCAGCTGACCATGGCACTGGGCACTAGCACATCTGGGGCCCAGCCTTGGACCTCAACCTCTGTTGGCCCTGCACCACCTTCTGGTGGTACCACCACTGAGGATGCGGCATGTCCCCCTTGGGAGCAGGGCCAGACAGGAACATGTCTGCTGTCATGCGGTCCCAGACGTGGTGTGTTGGGGGCTCACTAAGGGGTTCCGAAGCCAGATACACAAGTTCAAGGGCAGAGTGTCACATTTATTACAGGGTGAGGCTTCCCCTCCTGGACAGCTCCCAGCACTGCCTTCTTTGCAGCTGTTTTGGTGCAATGGCGGCTGCCCATGGCTGGGGACCTCCATCCCACTGTTCCCATGGGCTTGTGAATGCCGAACACCCATTCCCGTCCTAGGTGTATCCCCCCACATGTGTCATATACTGACCCTGTATGCTGTCTTTTCTGTGATCCTACCCTACCTATCCTCCACGGGCATACCTACTCTCCTTTCCCCACATCCCACACTCACCCTATGGAAACATAAGGCCAATCAGTTCCTAGGACAACATCTGCCCTACACATAGCTGTCCATTTCACACAAGTGCCCACTGGACACATGTAACCCTTGTAATATGCATCACAACATACTCCTGTTATCTTCACCCCTATCCTTCAGGTGCACGATCCTGGTATGCGCATCACTCCTAAATGGTCCAGGTACACATGATGAGGATGACCCCATTGTGCACACAACACTACCGGTCCCTCTATGGTTACCCCATTTACCTTTATCATGATGATGATGTTGCACACAGCATCTTGCAAGAGTACTGTTCTCACATAATGATTGGACAGGTACTGTTGTGTTAATGTACATTACATGCACAGAGTGATTTATACGGCCAATGTACAACTGTTTGCGTGTATGAATGACACGTCTGCCTGAGGGAGTCTTGATATTACATAGGACAACACCACTACATAATACAGGCATTGCTGGTGTTTCCCTTTTCATTCATTTGTAATGCTTTGTTGCCACATGGTATGTTTCTGATATATCTCTATATATGTATGTACCTATATGCTGGACATAAACACTCACATATACATCTACATGATGGGATACATTCCTATACTGTTGAATGACTGCGCTGTATGA
>NC_056725.1:131310676-131345676 GCF_019279795.1 Protopterus annectens | reverse complement strand
CTGAGTTTGGACACTGTACTCGCCTCTGCATTCTAGCAGTTTCGTCCCATCCCTCTTCTACACAGCCTATTATTCCATCTACTGTCAATGTTTGTATGTGCACATTCCTATTATTTATGTCTACAAATGGAATGCATGTGTTACAGAGAATGTACTTCTACATATTGATGTCTGCATGTGTATATGCATATATACCTATTACGAATTTGCTGAGCTCCACAGGGTGGTCCAATTAGAACCGGGCCATCCAAGTCTGGCACTCCTGGATTCATAATTTCATACCCATAGTTCCTCCACCCCACCCATGTTCAACTTACATGCGTAACTTCCATTATCCACTTGTTATTGCAACCATGACACACCTCCAAACATTGCCCTGTCCAGAGCGTTAGGGGCCTTACACATATGTTGTCCCACCTCGTGTATTCTCACGCTCTCCCACCATTTAGTCTTTGAACATACCTGCCCTTGCTGGTGTTATGGATTACGGCCAAATGTGCCTTTGAATTTTTGGTAGTCCCAGCAGGGACTACTGTCTGTCTGTGTGTAATGTAGACTTAGCAATTCAACAATGTTACTTCCACTGGTAAAACCCTGCCTGTGGTGTGAGTAGCAGTGCTCTGCTCACTCCTCAGCAGCTTTTTATGACATGCACTGACAGCACTATATATTACCACAGTTGCTGTTGATTCCCTTCTCATCCCTTGTCTGTGCTTTATAGTTATGATGTATTCTTCATATATATATATATATATATATATATATATGTGTGTGTGTGTGTGTGTGTGTGTGTGTGTGTGTGTGTGTGTGTGTGTGTGTGTGTGTATATATGTATTATATATATATATATATATATATATATATATATATATATATATATATATATACATATATGTTACATCTGTACATACGTATATACATTTCCTATACTGGGTGTTACACCCGCGCAAGCGCACTTGCATATGCTTACTGTGTGTTACATATGTTTACTGCCACTTATTTGGGCTTACTTGTACCTTATTCATTATGACAGTACCACTTTGATTGAAGGAATCTGGTTAAAAGTCCCATGAGATACTCACGTTCACTTTTACATGTTATAATGTCGGTTTTACAGTAGAACAACATTCATTCCACAAGGAAAATTATATGTGCTATAGTCAAACTTGAACCGTGAATGCCTGTTCGTTAAGTGGATGCTCTAACCACTACACTATTGGTGTTCTGCTTCATTTATATGTATACCCATGATTCATAGTTACCCGAACACCTGCCTCAACACTTCACTAACACAGCAGGCATCCATTCTCCTGTTGAGAAAACCACACCACTACACATGCGCCATTCCCTACTGCTGTGGACCCATGCCGCATGTTGACTCACTCCAAGTATATTCAGACCTCTTAAGCCTATAGTCCTGGCACATAGATTTGTATGATGGTCAGGGTGTTTATATAGTCATCTGGGTTTAGGCTTGTCTGATTTGGGCAGTTCTGTACATGTTTAAAAGTCAGATTTAGTAAGTGGACAAGGTTACTCCCACTGTTTGCATCTTATCTGTGGTTAGATATACAGGGATTTTGCCCACCTCTGGCCAGCTATGTCAACACTAGATAATACAGGTGTTTTGTTGCTGTTTTCCTTCGTTTTGAATACTTTCTTGTGCCCATGTTTGTTCTGTAGATATATATATATATATATATATATATATATATATATGTGTGTGTGTGTGTGTGTGTGTGTGTACGTATGTATGCATGCATATACATCTACATGATTAATATGCTGTCAGCTATGTTTGTGAAAACATCAGAGTTAGGTATAACTGCTGTGGCTTAGTGGTAAATCACATTGATTGTGGTATGTAGAGTCATTGAGCCTGGCTGAGGCAATTTATTTTGTTGCAGGGCAGAACAAGCGCCGTTGGACAAAGGATGAGTACAACACTTTTCCGCAGCGGTTTTCCGTTTAACTGCCGTTTCCTGTCACGCAAATACCTTCTGCATTCTTACTGTGATACATCACCCCAGTTCACATTTCAATGCTATTATATCGTTATACAGCATAAAATTAGCAAGATATGCTCATATGCGGATTACGCATAATAAATGGTGTGTGCTGCAGTCAAACCGGCAATGTCTGCTCGATAGGCGGATGCTCTAACCACTACACTATTGCTGTGCTGCTTCATTTGCATGTATACCCATGGTTCATAGTTACCAGAACAAACAGCACAGCATCACTAACACAGCAGTCATCCATTCTCTGGTTGGAAATAAACCCCACCACTACACATGTGCCACTCCCTACTGCTCTAGATATGTATATTGGCTCACTCCAAGTATATTCAGACATCCCAAGCTTATAGTCCTGGGACATACGTTCATATAATGGTCAGGGTGTTCAATTAGTCTTCCTGTTTTTGACTTGTCCTAATGGTGACTGGGACAGTCCTGTACCTGTTTGAATGTCAGACTTAGCATGTGGACATAGTTAGTTCCATTGTTAAAATTCTACCTGTAGTTGGAAATGCAGGAAGTTTGCTCACTTCTGGGCAGCTTTATATGATAGCACTAAATACTACTGGGGGTTCAGCTGCTGTTTCCCCTCACATTCATTATGACTGCTTTATTGTGACAAATGTTCATTCTATATATATATCTATATATATATATATATATATATATATATATATATATATATATATATATATATATATATGTCTGTACATACATACATACATACACACACACACATGCATATACACCTACATGCTTATTTACATTTCCCATACTGTTGAATGACTGCCACTTACTGTTGGGCACATCTGCTTACATCTGCTTTAAAGCACCTTAATCACCCTATATCCACTCTCCCATACCCCTACAACTCACCCAGACCAACTTAGTGACCACCTACCTGTCTCTGTCCTTCAACACCCCCTCCAACTACCCACATCTCACCTCTATAGACACTGTCGCAAACTCTCCAACTTCAGCCTAGCCCAATTTAATTCTATCTTGTCATCCATAGACTGGTCCATCCTCAAGCAAATCCCTCTCAACGATGCCACAAATAGATTTAATAGTATTTTCCTTGACACCCTAAACTCGCTCGCCCCCTCCAGGAAACTCAGACTAAAATCTATCCATGCCCCCTGGCTTTCAAAAAAAAAACAAAATCTCTTATGCTTGAAAGGGACAAAGCATGGAAAGCTTGGATAAAAACTAAACACTTACCCCTATTTCACAACTACAGATGCCTGAGCAATCTCATTAAAAAGCATACCGATAATGACAAAAAGTCCTTCTATAACACTGCCCAACATAATAACAAATCCAACCCTAAAAAGTTCTGGACATCCATTAATAAAATCCTTTCTCCTGGCTCCCCCGGAAACCCCTCCCCTTACCCTAACTTACCTCCTCTTGAAACAGCTACTCTGCTCAATAAACATTTCATTGAAACTATTCAAACACTCATGCCTCACAGCTGTAATACTACTCCTCTGACAACCCCTCCCAACCCATCCAACAAAACACCCTTTTCCTTACACCTGGTTTCCACTTCTTACATCCGATCACTTCTCCAAAAACTCAAACCTTGCTCTCCCTCTACAGATAACCTACTTCCCTCCTTCCTTAAACTTGCTGCAGACTCCATTGCCTACCCAGTATCCATACTTATTAACAGATCTATACAAGAGTCTACTGTCCCTCTATTATGGAAATCCTTTTACACTATCCCTTTGCATAAAGGTGGTAACTCAACTGACCCATATAACTATAGACCTGTAGCCATTCTATCCCCCTCTCTAAGATACTTGAAAAATGTATTCATTCACAACTACTCAAACACCTCCTTGATCACAACCTGCTCACTCCCACCCAGCATGGTTTTCGTCCCAACCACAGCACAACTACTGCCTCACTCATACCATTGCTGAGGCCCTAGATAATAACAAACTGATATCTTGTCTCTTCCTTGATTTATCTAAAGCTTTCGATACAGTCTCCCATACTCTCCTACTATCCAAACTTGCTAATCTCAATATGAGTACCAACTCCCTTGCCTGGTTCTCCAGTTACTTATCTTGTAGGCAACAATCAGTAAAATGTCTCTCCTCTTCCTCTCCTTTCTTACCTATCCCAACAGGGGTCCCACAAAGCTCCATCCTAGGGCCCCTTATATTTAACATTTTCACCAATGATCTTCATACAGCTTGCAATACAGCTTCCCTCATACAATACACAGATGATTCTACTCTGATCTCTACCTCAAATAACATCTCTGAACTCCATGACCTCACTCAACAGGTCTTCCTAGCCACAGAAAGCTGATTATCTACTAATCTACTCATCCTCAACCCTAAAAAGACCAAACTCTTTCTATTTCTCCCTCAATCTCTAGCTCACCACAAATCTTCCTTTGCCATCACCTCCTCAAATCACACTAGTATCAAACCCGAATCCCACACCAAACTCCTAGGCATTATTATCGATGATGGACTCAATTTCAACATGCACATCCTACAATGCATCAAGAAGACAAATCAAAAGCTCGGTTTACTATATCGCCACAAAATATTCTTAACTACTAATTCCAAACTCTCCCTTGCTCAAGCTCTGCTTCTCCCATCACTTCTTTACACTGCCCCTGTGCTCACACATATACAAACTACTACCCTAAACAAACTCCAGCAAACCTATCATAAGATAGCTCGATTCATCACCAGCTCTTCCTACAATACACACCACTGCCTTGCTCTAAACTCTTTCAATTGGCTAGAACTCCCACATCTATTGTTATTAGCCCAACTTCAAATGATACACACTATTCTTTATAAACCTGCTGCATGTCCTGCTCTCTCTTCCTTCATCACCATCTACTCTCCACCTCGTACCCTCCAGACATCTAACCAGCATCTACTACAAATATATTATCCCAAAAAATCAGTTGGCAAACTCCTTTATAAGTACTCTATGGCCCAAGCTTGGAATAAACTTCCTAGAGAAATATGCAGTATAGTGCACCCATCTCATTTCAAAGAGAAACTTAAATTTCATCTACTTAACTCCAAAACCTGCCCCAACTTAACTCCCCCTCTCTACATCTGTTTCCTCCCCTTCTCTTTATACACAGGCATTTCTTCCACCTCAAAAATTACGTTCTACTCAAATGATATTTAACCACCACTGTTGAAGTTCTTGAAGTTTGTTTATTGAATTGATGTAAATAATGTATATACTTAGTTATCCTGCTCAACTATTAATATCTTTCTTCCTTGACTTAAGAATTTTTATCTCTGTATAATCTCCATATGTTGAATGCACAAGTACAAAGTTGTATATATAACTACTTCTTGCATTTTATCTTGTAAACTGTATTTTTTTTTCTGTTGTATCAGAGCTTTTCTCCTCGGGTCTCCACTGAAAATGGGCCACAAGCCCAGATGGACTAACCCGGTTAACAAATGTCAATAAATAAAATAAAATAAAAATATCCGACTGCCATTATTGTAGGCACCATATAAAATTAGCAGCACTTGCATGGCTTGGACCCGGGAACAGGAACACCATAGTCACTGTTTTTTCCAGTAAACCATCCGTGATACATTCTGTATGGATGGTAATTAGGATATATGACTTTACTACAGCCATTCCACAGTACTGGCAACAAATGTGACAGTTGGTTGGTGTACATATGTATAATACATGTTACTGTTCCTATGTTTCTGAGAGGCATATATATATACATTTGCAAGTATACATATTTATGAATTGGACACATACTTGACAGCTACTTATATGCATGTATGTGTGATGGGTAGCTATGCGAATATAAGTATGTACATTTATAGATATATGACTACATATCTGGAGTTATACATGGCCATGTATATGAACAACTGCATACGGGAGGTACCTGTACCATTTGTATACAGGGGTTGTGTGCATCATTACGACAAGGAACCTAGATGGGGTATACAATTTGTGGACATGTACTATTTGGAAGATGGCTATGGGGAAGCTTCATGGGAACATGTGAAAGGTATATATTCCAGATAATGCACGTGGGGAGACATGCATCACGGTCAGGTGTTTAATCCTGGGTCGTAGGTTCTGCAGGACCAGCTGGAGGCTGAGCAGGGTTGTGGACAACTACTGCTAATGCAACTTGTGTCCGGATGTCTACGGGGCTGGACATCATGTCGTGCCACCAAGTCTAATCTTTAGAACAGACACTTATCCCATGAGGGATGGCCAAAAATTGTGGACACCAATGCCTCTAATTCTTTTGGCTTTACGAAAATGAGGGAGGGTTATACATGCAAGGGATACCTAGTTTGCAAGCCTGAGACTGCCTAGGGTGAGACCGCCTACTAGATATGGGTAGGGGGCACTATGTGCAGATATGGCTGCGCCAAGATAGCAGCCCGAGTATGGGTGGTTGTGGTGGACGTTCAGCAAGGGGGGGGGTGTGCTGTGGAGGGGATGATGGGTATTCAATTATGTATCCAGGTGTGTTGGGTTTGGATGGTTCAGTTCAGGCCAGACCATTATGTGGGTGTGAGCCAGTAACGTTTCTGTACATGTGTATTGCACATTTTAATGTTCATATGTTTGTGGGATTGTGTTCTGCAGTATGGCCTGTCAGGGTGTATTGCGGATGTGAATGTATGTTCTTTGGTTTCCTTTCTGATTCACCCACTGCTCCCTCATACACCTCCAGTTCACCTATTGTACATCTGTCCCAGTCTCTCCTTGGCAAATTATTACATTACCCGTCACCCCCCCATATTCCACACACACCATCCATCCCTTCTCTGGTTGATGGCCCATGGCACAGGCAACAGAACACATTGCGTACTCTACATATCTCTGGTACCAATATGGTTGTGAGGACAACCCTAGCATATTTGATCTTCCACATACTGTACTTCACACACATAGGTACTTGCAAATACTTATCTTTCATGACATGGTAGGTAGACCTGGGTAATACCCATTTATCTTTGGGCTGTCCAGACAAGGATGACTTGGACTGCGAATGGGCAGATATTGAGCGAATGCTCTGACCATTGGTAGGGTTGCCACCTTTTCAAATGGCCAAAGTGGGACATTTTCGGGACACACATCAGATTTTACAGGCTGACACATACCCACGGTCAGTACAAAGGATAGAACTTTACTTTTATGCCTAAATGAAAGCTTATTCTTGTAGCAGTTTAGTTGCTTATTTTGTTTCTTGTAACATTTAGGTATTTTAGATACAGAAATAACTATTTTATGGAACTTGTAAGGTAAATAGCGGTGGTTGCTGCTTTGCCGGCAAACGCTCGTTCAAGCAGTATAAATTCAAAGTTTATAATAAATCAAGGTTGCAGGACTGAGCGAAGACAAGTTGTAACATAAGACTTTAAAAACCAAGTACTTTATTATAAAGAATAATTAACAAGATAAGCGCTTTCGCTATGCAGCTTCATCAGATCTTACATTCACTCTCAGATTCTACGTCTTATATATACACAAAATCTTTATTAATTAATCTATCAAGTTAGTTAATTGATATGATTACTTAAAGAGATAGACAGGCATTATAAAACCTAGCCTAATGAATATATCTGTGAAATAACAGATATGAATAAAATCATTTAAAACAGTACTATGTATAAAGAACCTAAAACTGTAAGTTAATGTATATCTATAAATATAAAAAATACAAAAATATATGAAGATATAAAAAATACATCCATACCTATATAAAATAGGATTATATGTACCTGATAACAAATATATGAAATCTCATGTATATTTATGTAGGAGTATGTATATTGTAATAAATAAATATATTTATGTAGGAGTATGTATATTGTAATAAATATATATTATATATATATATATATATATATATATATATATATATATATATATATATATACATATTTATTACAATATACATACTCCTACATAAATATACATGAGATTTCATATGTTTGCTATGTTTGTTATGTTTGTTATCAGGTACATATAATCCTATTTTATATAGGTATGGATGTATTTTTTATATCTTCATATATTTTTGTATTTTTTATATTTATAGATATACATTAACTTACAATTTTAGGTTCTTTATACATAGTACTGTTTTAAATGATTTTATTCATATCTGTTGGTTCATAGATATATTAATTAGGCTAGGTTTTATAATGCCTGTCCATCTCTTTAAGTAATCATATCAATTAACTAACTTGATAGATTAATTAATAAAGATTTTGTGTATATATAAGACGTAGAATCTGAGAGTGAATGTAAGATCTGATGAAGCTGCATAGCGAAAGCGCTTATCTTGTTAATTATTCTTTATAATAAAGTACTTGGTTTTTAAAGTCTTATGTTACAACTTGTCTTTGCTCAGTCCTGCAACCTTGATTTATTATATATTTTATGGAACTATTACATAAAATATGGGACATAATTATGTCCTACAATCGCAAGACATTTGCCATTTTTAATATTTTTGGTAAGGACACAACTGCCCAGAGAGGGACTGTCCCTCACAAAGTGGGACAGGTGGTAACCCTAACCATTGGGCTATGCTTAGCAAAGGGCAGCGGCGCACAAACACACTGCATTTTGCTTCCATTTGGTATAACAATCAACACTACAATGGAATATGGGCATGGGGTTTTAAATGTCATTTGTTCGAGGGACGGGGGTTCAATATTCAGCTATGTGCCTTTGTGTTTACTTTTTATTTTGGTGTTCGCGAAACTGTCTTGTATGCTTTGCATACATTTCAGTATCCACAGACACTGACAGGAGTGATTACTATTAGAGGCAGGCTATATTAGTCGGCATTTTAGGTTGCACATCTGCAGCCGACATGTTCACGCCTCCGTGCAGAGCTTAGACATGCCCCCTGCACTCATGCACATTTCCTGTGCACGTGGACGTTGCGGCAGCGTGCCTTCATTAATATGCATATGGTGCTGCTGCGCCATCTCTACGCTGCATGGTCGGCACAAGGCTAACGCCGTCCTTGCGCCGAGCTTCATGAATCCCGGGGTTGATATTTTTTGTATATCAACAGGTGTATGGCAAAGCTTTTAATAAAGTGCATGAGCAAGTGAATACCAATTTGGCATGTAAAATTAAGAAATGACATTGGGGCAGAGTGGAATACAAGAACAATTTGGCCTTTCCACTTTCCCAGGATAAATGTTCAGCTGTCTCTAACTCTGGACCAAGTTTTTATAAACCCCACTTATAAGATGCTGGATTTTCATCTGAAAAACAACAGAAAAAAACATTGGATCAATTGGACTCTTTTTCTCAATCCCCTCCTTCCAATTCATTTAGTAATGGAACTGAAATGTTTTAATACATCCCCCTTCCAGGAGTTCCTACAGAATAGAAAATCAGAAATACAGACAGAGAAACAACACTTTGAACAATGGCCCACTAGTCCAATCCAACTGGCAGCCTCAAAAGAAATACTACAAGAGGTAGGAGGTGGCATCAATAGCATTACTGACTGTTATAAGGATTCGGACACTCAAGTTTTATCAAAGAATGACATTTTTAATTTTACTGAACCTGAACTTACTGAAACACATTACCAGCTGTTTCATAAGGGCTTCACCTTTTTACCTTTGAAGAGAGCAAATATTTCCTTGGTTTTATCAGAGTTAAAAATCTTTTGAAGAAAACTGAACCTTTGTACATTACTAAACAATGATATAAAACATGATATGTTTAGTAGACACAGTCTGTTTAATCCCCCTTTGCAAGCACCTTTTAAACTGTTTGAGAGTACTGGAGAAAGATATGCTTGATTTACTGTGTGATAAAAAGACTAATAGGTTTTATAATCTCACTTCACAAGAATATTCTTTTTTTATCTGAACTGGTTAACAACACTAATATCAGGGTTATGAAATCTGATTAAGGAGGGTGGGCTGATTATTATGAATTCCTTCATTTATAGTGGTAAAATGTTTGATTTGTTATACAAAGACGAGTTTTACTGTGTGGCATCTAGAAATGAGATTAATAACAGCTATCAGAATATTGATATTGTTGTCATTGAACTGTTAATGGAACAAAGTATTTCTACTCCTGTATGTAACATTTTACACTTCAAATATCCTGTTATATCATACATGTTTGGTATACCCAAAGTTCACAAGGATCCCTTAGGCCCTTTGTTAAGACCAATAATTTCAGCTGGTAGAGTAAGACTGAACCACTAGCAGTTTGTATTGATAGAAAACGTAAAGGGTATTGCGGGTTTGTTTGCTCAGGTGATGAAAGACTCTTGGCACCAGCTTGATATTTTACATAACACAGATGTCTTCCCAAATACAATATTGGTCACAGCTGATATAAGGAATGTATAGTTATTCCACAGGCTATGGGATTGGAATGGTTTTGTGACATTATTCTTGATGTTAAATTTCTTGGTGGCATTCACATTGATTTGGTTTATATTTTTTATGGAGCTGGTTCTGTTGAATAACTTTTTTATGTTTGAAAATGAGTTTTCTAAGCAATGTTCTAGAGATGCTATGGGTGCTGCCTCAGCACCCATTTTTGCTAACCTTGTTTTAGCTTATTGGGAGAAACACCTATTTTTTCATGGTTGTTATTTCCAGTATGACAAATTGTATATACATTTTAGATTATTTTTTTTCTATTATGGACTGGCTCATTATAAGAATTGGTGATGTTCTTTGACTTTCTGAGAAAAGTATTCATTTTTTAAGGTTCACATACCATTCTTCAATTTCCAGGATTGATTTTCTTGATGTAACAATTTATAACAATTTAAAAAAAATGTTTTGAATCCAAGATTTTTAGAAAGCCAACTTTTGGTAATTCTTACTTGCATGGTCAGACTGTTATTTTAATTAAATAGAGGAGTATGAAGTGTGAGTGACTGATTAAGTTCATTTAAGGAAGGAGTTGAGCAATAAGTGTAGACTCATTGGTGTACTAAATGATGTGAGAGGGGCCTGATGTGTTGTGTAAGTTATTAATGAATATATTGAATAATAAAGGTCCAAGCATAGATCCCTGAAGAATACTTACGTTCACAGACAAAAATGTTGCGTATGAAGTTTACCATTAGATGCATTGACTTTTGTCACCAAGGAAGAGTTTAGTCCACAAAGTGGTCTCATCAGACAGGTGGAGATTTTGAGGGTCTGGAATAGTAGGGCATGGGAGACTGTCTCAGATGTTTTGGAAATGTCCAAAAAGGTTGCTGAGACTTTTGGTTATTGCCATTATGTGATTTAATAGTGTTAATAAAGGAGAATACAGCAGTTGCATTACTATGGTTTGGTCAGAAACTGTGCTGCATGGGGCCAGTTGGCTATTTTCAAGGTGGTATTTGAGTAGCTAAGAATAGACACCTTGCTGTAGTAATTTGGATAGCAGAAAAGTCTGTTTCCATATTCTAGGGACATAGGATTGCTGAAAGGATGTGTTAATGAGTAGAGAGACCAGACAGGCTAGTGTCTGTTGCTAGTGTAGATAGCTTTAGTCACTGCAGTATTTTTTTAACTGTCGTTGTTGTTGTAAGGACTGATTTAAGAGTTAAGGGAACATATTTTGTAGGTTTAAAAAGTCTGATGGTAGTTCAGCTGTTTTTCACCAGAGATGAATCTGCATTAAAGAAGTGGGAATTAAAGGTAACTGAAACATTGTGTCACTGTTCTTTGTCATTTGGCTGGTCTGAGAAGGTTTAACTAGTTTAGGAGTTTGTTAATGTATGCTCAGAAACTTTTTGGTTGTTTGGTTGCTTATTTTGTAGACAAAAATAGCAGCTTTTTTGTTCTTATTTCCCAGGGTCTTGACTTTGTTTTGTAGATTTCTGTAGTTTTGATAGTTGGAGGATAATTTATTGGTCTGCCACTGTTTCCATGCTATGTCTCTGATGTTCATTGATTTGGTGACCTACTGAGCTAAGGGCCTGGATGAAGGTTTACCCATTTTTCTGAATGGGTCTTGTGCATTCAGAATGGGTACAAAGATGTTGTCAAAGATTTCAACTACTTTGTCTAAATGGGTACTTTAAGTGATGCCAGTTACATTGGTGTAGTGTGGATATGAAAGCATCAGGATTAAAGTATGTTAAATTATGAACTAGGCTGTAGTGGGGAGAAAGAGGGGCCAGTACTGCATTGTCTTATGGTGTATGTAGACTGGTGATAACCTAGGCTATTAGTCAGGGTACCTACCTCTTGAATTTTATGTGGATTAGAGGCAAGAATCCAATCTATAGCAATGCAGGTATTTTATGGCCTTACTAAATCTGATTGGTGCATTTAATGACTGGGTAAAGTTATAGGTGTTCAGTAAGTGCACTGAAGATGCATGTAATGAATTTATCCAGTTCTTATTTAAGATGACCAAGTATGAGAGATTTATGACAAATGCTTTTCACAAGAGGAGAGACTATTGCCGAGTGTCTGTGGAATATTTTTTGGAAGAATGTATATGGATTTAAAACATTGCATTAATTTAAAGGAGCAAGAAGGACAACTAAAATTAAGCATTGTCACTGTGGGTTATCTCATGTGGATGTGGATTGATTTGTAATGTAATGATCTTGAGTACTTGAATGGCTACACCTCCACCTCTTTTTGTGTCATGGTCAAGCCTTAGGATAATTAAACTTGTGGAAGAATGTCCTTATTTGAAAATAAAAATATTTTAGCCAGGTTTCTATAAGTAAAATGATATTGGGGCATGATATGCTGACCATTAATGGAGTTCATTAATGTTATTGCAAAGACTTTGCATGTTTAGGTTAATAACTTTTATGCCTGAAGTTGTATTCTGGATTCTATTTAGATTTATTTTGTTATCTATGTCTGTTTCTATACTGTGAGTTTTGGACAGGGGGCTTTAAGTGGACTTGTGATTAGAACTGGGATGTTTATCCCCAGAATATTGTAGGCTTATAAGGATTATAGAGATGGTAGCAAATGGACTATTAGGTTTTTGATGAAGGGATGATAAATGAAAGTGCCAGTGTTTGCAGCTGTAGTGCTAATACCTAACCTTTAGGCAACGTACCGGTAGGGAATTATAAAGTTGAGGTCTAATGTAAAGTGAATGGTGGTTGGTGATGGAGTCTGATGGATGTGGGAACTAAGAGTTTTGAAGATAATATTCAAGTGCGTGAGGATAGGAAATGATGCGCAATGAGAAAGAAAGAAATGGGTTGGTTATTGGTTAGATAGCATTCTATAATTCAGATGTTGGAAGATTTGGTGAGAATTTCGATTATACGTATTGTCAAATGAATGAAGGTTATGGTAAACATATTCTAAGTCAGAGCAAGAGTTAGTACTGTTAAGTAGTAAGGCAGAATTGAAACCCAATGCAATTAGAGGTTGTATGTTTAATGTGTTGGATAGTAGGTTAGTGCTGGATAATGACTTTCCACTAATGTTGAATTTTTAAGGTAACCGTTATGCATAGCATAAAATATGTAACTGTATTAAAAACAAGTATCTGTGAGAATGTGAATTTAGTACATTATATGTTGCAAGATAGTGGGGGGAGGGTGAGTAGGAGTGTGTTAACTTTGCTGATTTGATTGGACAATATAAGGAAGGGGTAGGTGTCGACAGGATGGCCGGGAGGTGTGGAGTTTGGTTTGCTCAGTGTTCTGATAGGATGATGGACAAACAATAGAGTGACATAATTTGCTGACTGCAATAGAGTATGTTATGAAGGTACAGTAAGGGGGTAGTAATTAAGGTAAGTAGGGGGTAGAGCTTAGGAAACAGTGCTAAGTATAATTCCCAAATAAAATGATCTATTTAACACTGAAAATAAAGAAAAAGTAACACAGTAAAGTGTCACCTTATTACTATGGCTAAAAGTTGAGAAGGAGAATGAATAAAGAGGTTGTTGATGCCACTTAATGTCACTGTCTTGCACTTTTATGAAACTTTTATAAATGTTCTTCACATCCTAGACCCTATATAAATAAAATGAGTCAAACTGAACCAGCATCATGGCGAACTAAAACAAAAAATAAAAACATGCACCAAAGACACAAAGCCTGGAATGATTAGCATAAAAGCAGAACACAAAATACATTTCATATATTTAGGTGTCTCAGATGTCTCAGAAATCTTGTTATGGACCTCATTAAAATGGGTAACTAAATCTATAATACCAATCTCCAATATCTATCTATTTATCTCTCTGTCTATGGGCTCATTGTCATTAGACTATTTTTTGTTTTAATCACCCTCTCTTTATGGACATAATTTGGTCCACAAAACAGATGGTCAACAGTTTTGTGAATCATACAATCCTTGGGGTTGGAAAATATGCCCTTTTCCCCAGGGATTGTGTGATGTTAGAGTTGTAATAAATAATTAGCAGAGGGTGTAGGTGGCACAGCCCTCCTCACAGCAGGTGCAGGGGGGCTACCCACCAATAAAACACTGTTTTAAATTTAGCATGGACGAGAAATACCCTTGTAGCATGAGAAGTATGTTGATATTTGTTTGTTGAGGTTAATGTCTCAGTTAGTGATGTTTATGTTTCAGCATTTTGACAATTGCCACTATACCCATTTTATATATATATATATATATATATATATATATATATATAGAGAGAGAGAGAGAGAGAGAGAGAGAGAGATTTATGTACATGCATGGGGGGGCTGAAAGGGGAGATAGCAATATTAGAAAAAAGGGGTAATAGTAAATAGAGGAAAACCCAGAAGAGTAGTCATAAGGTGTGACAGGTAGGATTGGGGGAGAACAAGGTCATACTTTTTGAGGGAAAGGCTCTTATATTTCACATATGAAGATAGTGAAGAATAATTGTGGAATGGATAGAAGGAGAAAATAAGGCTATAGGGGCAGGCAGATGAACATAAAATGCAATTAGTCACAGACAGACAAGGTGATAGTGACACACAAGCACAGAAAGAGGTAAGAGCAGTGAATGAAGGCAGAGAGTGACTTGGTGATTGTGTAGAACTGGAAAACAAGCAAAGTATGGTAATGGCACATAAGGCAGGAAAACACATGTATGGATGATAAAGTAGGGTACATTGTGGATGCCACAATAGCTGAGAGGTCAAGCATCATAAATATCAGTTATGTCCATGGCTTTGTCATATTGAAGCTCCAGCTCTGGTGGCCTGATGATCTGTGCCAGCTGGTCAGATGACATGACCAGCCCTAGCAGGAGAAATTCAATGGTAGAGAGTTGGTTGACCAGCTGTTGGGGCACCTCTGATGACACCAGTCTATGTAACTACTGCTAAGGGACCACATGAGACCTCTCCAAGCCATTATCAGAAATGGGACATCCACGATCCCCCCTGATCAGAGCAGTGGCTACAGAGACCATAAGTTAGCCTTCCATGTCACCTTCAACTGGGTGGTATCTGCCCCACACTGAACAATGTGCCTTGCAACCTATAGTGACCCTGTGCCAGAAGCATCAGTCAGCACAGGCTGACAAGAGCGATGCTGCTAATCTGCCATCACCACAACTGGACCCACAGAAGGCAGAGAAAACAAACAGAAAACACTTCACTACACACATATGTTACAAATAACAGTGCAACTGTAAAGCACATAACATATATGGTAAATACACCCTTCTTCTTGGTGAAGTATTCTTGCTTACTGAAACATTGCTCCATGTTACCTTGCTACTCCTTGGTCATAGTAAGAAAACGTAGGACAAACTCAGTACAGTGATAGACCTGTTAAAAGGATAAAAAAAAACAAAACAAAACAAAATGCTTTCTGCCCCTAATCTGTCCCGTCTACTGGATAAGCAGGCAAGGATGGCAGCACCATTGCAGATCACTGTAATGGTACTTGCACTGCTAATATTGATAAGTGATGCCAGTATCACCAGTCAACATTCTGTCAAGCTCATGCCAAGCATCCATCTTTGTAAAGGAACATTGTGTTTGACCAACAAGTGCTCTTGAAAGTCCCTATGGTGGAAGAACAAGAAAAACTTGCTCTCCTTCCAACACCACATAGGAGCCTGTCAGTTTACAGCACCTAAAGCAACCATGTCTACTCGGTCAGGTCTGATTCATGAGCACAATGATAGCCCCATGTGCATGGATGTCATATGATGCATGGCATAGCAAAACAATGTGTAATTGCCAAGAGCACAGCACCTGTAGTACAGAGTCACAGTGCTTTAAGCTTCACAGATGCCATGAACAAGCACAGGGTGCATATGTGTTCCCAAATGTTGAATGTGGAGGAATGAGCAGGAGATGCTGGTGTTGATAACACAATGCATTAGGGGAAGAATTCAGACACAGTTTTGTTAAATTCTCTGTTCAGCATAACTTCCATGATATAAACACTTTGAATCAGGCATATTGAAGGAAAACAAGACACCTGTTTTTTTGTCTCTGCACTATATTCAACACCCAATATATATATATATATATATATATATATATATATATATATATATATATATATATATATATATAGATATATATATATATATATATATGTGTGTGTGTGTGTGTGTGTGTGTGTGTGTGTGTGTGTAGTAGTAGTAGTAGTAGTAGTAGTAGTGGTAGCAAGAGCATAGACCAAATAACATATAGATGTTAGAACATAGCACAGTGGCAAGACACTGTCACATTCAGCTGTAGGTGGACACACTGCATGCTCTTCACATGTAGTGCTTGATGTGCCACAGAGGACACAAGAGCCAGTGCACATAGGATTCATAGATTCATAGCCTAGCCATGCACTCCAACTCATTTGTGTTCCTGTGTATCAAGGGTGTTTATTAGGAGGGGGTATACTAGTTAGGAAGTCTCTAGAGGTTATGTTTGTAGGGGGTGCTGGTTTGGGCACGTTAGTTTAGGCATAACTGTCTGACTTTGTCTATTAGAGACATGGTGGCAAGACCGGGGGTGAATTTCTGATTTCCCATGCATTGGTCATTGTTACTGTTAAATAGGGCTAGGAATGGATTCTGATTCTCATGGATGGGGAGCTCGTTTGAGAGCACAGGAACCCTCTGAAATGTAAATCTGTCTTGCCAACATGTCTTATTTATGTCATATGCAAAATTTAAATATGTGGATCTATGGTTCTGATGCTGTTCATTTTCTGGATGTGCAAAAGGTCCATCAGAGCTGAAAGCCTTGCATGTCAGTAACCACTAGCAGACAGAGTATAGAGACAGGGCTTTAAGGTGATCCATACAGAGCAATGCATTTATACTGCAGATTCTCCTGGTAATAAATCTTTGTGGGTATTCAAACTGTTGTGAACTATTGCAGTGCATGAAGGGAGATTAGAATGTGCAGAGGTACACAGGGATTCAATATCCTACACAGGAAGAGAAGTCATTATAACGTGCCCTTTGCTGCAGTTATATAGGAAAGGGGGATATGGTCATACCACAGTATGGAACATGTAACTATTCACCATGGGTGGGGGAGACAATACAGAAATATGGGAAATCCAGATACAGCCATGCATACACTGGCAGACATGAGTTACAGACAGGTATACACATCCACATCTTGTTGTATGCCTACAAGACAGGCAATGGAAAGAAAAAGTTCACTGCCCAGGAGATGCACTAACACTGCTTTGAACACTTATAGTGCAAACACTGATGCTGGCCATTTATTAAACAAAAGAAGGTTATACTGAAACCAGTCTTGGAATGAGCAACAATAAACTTCTCTTCCTTTGAAAATCAGCATTCCTCAACATTCCTCAAAAATGCACAGAAAAATCATTTTTTTTTGAAAATGCACAGAAAGTCAACAGTCCTTGAAAATGCACAAAAATTCAAAATTGTTTGAAAATGCACAGAAACTCAACAGTTTTTGAAAATGCACTGAAACAAAACAGTCCTTGCTGATGACAGTTTGGCAGTTGATGTAGAGGACCCTGATCTAGTGTCCTGCATTCAAGGTACAGGGTTTGAGTCTGAATGAGATAATCAATCTGCTATCCCTAAATGGGACATTTCACACACGCCTCTACCTCTGTGTGCAGTTTCATAAACTACTCATTACCATGTTCATCGGCAACAGCAATTTTCCATAATCCAGATCTATGTTTGCCTCTTAAAAAGCATTTCATTGTTTACATGGGTGTGTTGTATTAAAGATTCACTTACAGATGCTACTAAGGGCATACTCTGTATGCATCCTTATAGAAAAAATGTAACAGATGAAGAGGCTGTTCTTAAAAATGAAATGTAAGTTTTGTGGCATCCCCCCTGACACTAGGTGACTGTTTAGGATCACCAAGTGCTGGATCCGGCTTTGGACTGGAAAATTATTGATACATATGGGATTCTGATTTACAAAATTTTGAATTTTCAGATTTATATGGTAAAGTTTATGAGTGTTGTGAAAGTATGAGGAATGTTTTATCTGCAAATTCTTCTTCTGAAGAAAAATGGCTTTAAATAACTTTCTTCTGTTGCACAGGTCACAACTCATTGTTTACAGAGTGTGTATGATTCTGTTAATCCTTCTTCCAGGGTTACAGCCACTGGTACTGTTTTAAGGAGGTTAGCTTGACTGCATTCTCAGAACTTACCAGATGTTGTTTAAATCTGAGATCTCAAATTCACCGTTCGATAGAGATTTATTTTTTGGCCCTTCTGCTGCAGAGGTGATTAAAAACTCTGATGAAAGGGGTGAGCTAATCCAGATAATCTCTAAGATTTTTCAGCCCTCCTTCTCAAAAATTTCCAAGAGATTTTCTACCTCATGAACCTCCCAAAACCAAGGAATGTCAAAGTATGACTGACTATTCAGGAGACCTTGTGACCCCCTCCCACTCTGGCCACTTTTTTTTCCTTACAGAATGTCTGAATCCCCATTTTTCTCTTTGGCACCAGATAGCTTCAGATAAATGGGTTCTGAAAATCATTCATCAAAGTTATAGATGGCAGTGGGAGTAAATTCAGCCTTTCCAGTGGGGTCATTCCTCATCTTCCAGATCACTCTTTTATTTCCACTAATTCTTCGCCACATGCTGTTCCAAGAAGTGATAGAACCAGTTCCTTATTCCCATGTGCGGAAGGGTTTTTATTCAAATATGTTACTAGTGCCAAAGAAAGAAAATGCTTGCAGATTAGTTCTGGATCTTTCTTTCCTAAACTTGTTTGTGATAGTGTCTGTCACTCATCCCTCTCTAACATAGATGACAAGCAGGCAGGGTATTTTGTTTAGATGCTTTAATACATAGAAACACATCAGGATAGAAAGCAGCATCATAAAATATAAATGGACTGGTTAACAGACAGACCTTGCATACTGTGAAGGCTGCCAGCCTAGCCAGATAGAATTGTGCAGATAATTCTATCATTTGTAAATATGAATGTTGAAATAGAAACTTGTTTCCTTAAATGAAAGAATATGCTGTGAAATATTGAACTTAAATCAATATGGCAACATTGCCATCTGCTGCAAAGAAAGCTAAGTCAAGCATTTCTAGTCTGTCCTTTGAAATTAAAATTACTTCATGCTGTCCTTTGAAGTTAAAGATTCAGAGTAATTCCATCTGGGCTAGCACATTCTTTCTATTGTTTTAAGCAAGAGTTAGATTGCTAGATTTAAACATGCAGATGTAATTTTATTGCCCTGGTTTCTGCCTAAGTGTAAAATAATATCGATGCAGTTTCTGTTGGCCTGGAAACACCAGGAAAGTAAAAGAATGATGTAATGTTTATCAGAACTGCAATTTCAATTTAATCAGAGAGAATAAGAAAACATTAAGCATTTTTGTCTTGATCATGCAACTCACAGCACTCTGCCTGTTTTGTTTAAGTAAGTTATCTTAGACTTGTGTTTTATTTTAAGAATAGCTAGGGGCTAGAAAGATTGGATGAAGTGTTTTTCTGTGATGTCAGAACTGTACTACTGAATTATTTTAAGTATTTCTGTGTGATCTCTGAACTCTTTTGACTAGCACTGTGTAGTAGAAAGTATTGTCTTGTGGTTTTAATTATTTATTATTAAATATTTTAAAACCTTTTAACTGTGGCTGTTTTGTGTAGAGATAAATGAAGCTCTAAGAGTACATTACATGTATATAAGGATCCTGCACCAAGTCACTCTAATAAGCCTTGAGACTGTTTAGTCATACTACCAACTGGATAATAATAATATTGCACAGTAATAATTGGACACCCTTTTAAGGGCATTTGAGTAACTGATAAATATTATCTGGGTGGTGACAAGTAGTACTATCGTATAGTCTGGGTAAAAGGGGCACAGCTGGAGAACCTGTGTCAGCCTTCCCCAGGAGTGTCTGTGTGGTTATATAAACTTATCTCAAAGTGTGTGTGTGTCAGCTACTTGGGCAGGGACATGAAGCACTGGTTGGACAGAGAGGGTGCTGGAGATTTTAGCTTGCCCAGCAGGCTGAGATCTGTACCCTATAGCTGTGCCAGTGGGGAGTCTTATTGGGGACCTGGAGAGCAAGGGAGCGACCAGCCCCAGACTGACTATGATCCCTGTGTGCTCTTAAGGGAACTTGCACTTTGCTGTGTGTATTTGTTATCCTTTCCTCATATATGAGACACCCTCTCTGATGTTAGTGTTGAGGATTGAGGCTCCTTGATTGCTGGGCCAGGGTACAGGCATCACACGTACATACATGCTTACATCTCAACAGCTTACTACAAAATGAAGTCAGATTTGCACATGCTCAGTATTTATACACTTGTGCAAGCCCTTCGATAGCTTCTTAAAGGTACATGCACACACATTCATCTACATCCTCCCTCTTAAAAAGATTACCCTTAGAAAAACAACATTGGAGTTAAACATGCATTATTATAGACATTAGAAACAAACACAGTCTTCATGTTCAAGTTGCCATATATCTATAACATGGTCTGGAGATATGACCAGATCTGGTAACATAACAATCTGGACTAAATTTAGCAACAAGGGCAGTCTTTGGTGAAGAACTTGTATCAGGAACTTCTGGATTTGTCACAGGATTGGGAATATTCTCTGGAACTTCCTCTGGAATTGGAACACCAGACAACTCACTCTGAGATAAAGAGTCTTTCTCACAGGCTATATGCTGTGGCATAGGCTCAGACAACAGTCTCAAATGTTTCCAGTTCTTCTTAAACTCTGCTGCTTTTGATTCCATAAGGTACAATCTTGGTTCTGTACAAGTACTCTTCATGACACTAATCTGATCATAACCTTTGGACATTTGCATTCTTACCACTTCTCCTTCTCCTAATGGACTGAACAGTTTGATGGTCTTATCGTAGTAGGACTTCTTGGTTAAATGCTTCTTCAACTGATTGGTTTTCACTGACCTGTTGTTCTTGATACATGGAACCAACAATTGACTACTGACTGGTAATGTGCTTCTGGTTTGTCTCGATGGAAGTCTCTGAGCAGTTGAATCAAGATGTTTATCACAAGGAATATTTCTGAGATTCAAGAGATTCAAGAAAACATCCCTATTGCCTCATTTTGACTTCTATGGTAACTGTTTTGCACTTTGAACTACACGTTCTGCCAAACCATTTGACTGCAGATGCTCCAGGCTACTCATGACATGAGTAAAGTCCCATTCTTTGGCAAATCTTTTGAACTGTTGGCTTGTAAACTGTGTGCCATTGTCAGAAATAACTTTGTGTGGACTACCATGGACTGCAAAATGATGCTTCATCTTAGTAATGACAGTACTGAATGCGAGAATAGGAAGTAGGTCAATCTCAAACCAATTGGAGTAAGAGTCTACTAACACCAAACAAATGTTGACCATTCCACTCGAAAATGTCAGTGGTTATTGTCCACCAAGGTAGTTCATGAAGCTGGTTTACCTGAAGTGGTTCCTTCTGTTGATGTGGCTTTGCACTATTACACATGGAACAAAATAAAAGTGCTCTCTGAATGTCTTGTGACACAGAAGCTCAAAATACTATACCTCTTCCCCTTCTTTTGGGAGATTTGGGTCCTGGATGACAGCAATGCAAGATAGTAGTGTACTCGTGTTGCAAGAACTTTGGAACAATTACTTTCAGATCATTCATAATGATACCTTTGTCAGACAAAATCTCATCTCTGTATGAAAACCAAGGTTGCACTTCCTGAGGTAAACTAGATTGCTTTGATGGCCATCCTTGATTGATAAAGTGGTTGAGCCTTCGTAAAACTGGATTTCTGGCTGTGTGATCTCTCAGCTCATCAAGACATGTGGAAGAAAAATTTCTAACTTCCATGACTTCAAAATCAAGGTTCTCATTCCCATGCTGTTCTGTGGTGTTTCTGGGCAATCTGGATAATGTATCAGCAAGATAAAGAAGTTTGCATTTGTTGTAGACAAGAGTGAAATTGTACTTTTGCAATCTTAACATCATGTGTTGCAATCTGGCTGGAGTTGAATGCACAGGATTTCTCAAGATAGTGACTAGAGGTTGGTGGTCTGTTTCAATCTGGATAGGTCTACCATAAACATAATCATGGAACTTTGAACATGCAAACACAATTGCCAAAAGTTCTTTCTCTATCTGGGGATACTGCATTTCAGTTTGGGTGAGTTCTCGATGCATAGGAAGAGGCTGACCCTCTTATAGAATGACTGCACCAAGACCAAATTTCAAAGCATCACATGAAAGAGTAACTGATTTGTGAACACCATAATATCTGAGGGTTGGTGGACTAGCATTTCTCTATTTAGGACATCAAACACTCTTTGGTGTTTCTCTAACCAATATCAGAATACATCTTTACGTGTCAGCTCTCCAAGCAGTGATGAACATTGACTCAAGTCTGGAATGAACTTATCTAGATAATTAACCATGTCAAGAAAACGTTGCAAGGCTTGAACATTGCCTGGTACAGGCATCTCAAGAATGGCTGTTTTTACTTTGAGGAGTCTGGTCATAGGTCTGAACTAGTAATTAAATGACCAACATAAGTGACCTCTTGTAGCCTGAATTTGCATTTCTCTAGATTGAGCTTAAGATACACTTGATGTGCCCTTTGTAGAACTTTTCTGAGGTTTCTGTCATGCTCAGTTTCACCCTTACCTCCTACTAGTATGTCTTCTACTATAATAGCACAAGGATACCCAGACAAAGTTGCTCCATTGCACTTTAAAAGACTTCACTTGGAGAATTTAATCCAAATGGCATTCTCAAAAATCTGTACCTGCCAAATGGAGTACTGAATGTAGTGAGCAATGATGATTTCTTGTCAAACTGAATTTGCCAAAATGAACTCTTTACATCTAAGACAGAAAAAAACAGTGGCATTTGCCATAAGTGCTGCATCTTCTTTGACTGTGCACATTGGATAATGAGGTGTTTTTAGTGCTTTGTTCAAATCTCGTGGAATGATACATATTCTAATGTCATCTGAGCTTTTCTTATGAGCTACCACCATGGAAGATACCCATTCAGTTGGAGTAGCAGAACCAACTGGTCAATTCACACCTTGTCGCACTATTTTATCTAGCTCAGCTTTGACTCTGTCCTGCAGGGCTACTGGAACTTTTCAAGCTGGCCTGATAACTGGATTGACATCTGGCTCTGTCTTCATGGAGTACACAGCTGGAAACTTTCCTAATTTGTCTTTGAAAAAAGCAGCATAGGTAGAAAAAATATACTGGGCAAAAGAGTAGTGTTTTTTTAAGCTAACATGGTGGACTTCCTTATTAAATAAAAGCAGTCTCATTTTCAAACTGTCTCTGAGCCCTAATAATGACTGGACGTGCCTCTTGACCACATTAAATAAGAAGTCATAGCTTCTTCCAGCAGAGTAACATGAAAGCACTACTGAGCCTTCAGTTTGAATTTCTTCACCTCCATAAGCATCAATCTTTGCACACCTTGCCAAATCAAGCCTTTTGCCATGACACACTCTAGCAAATGTTTCTGCTGACATAACATTGCACTTGGAACCTGTGTCAACTTTTAGCTCTATGGGTTTGCCATTTATCCGAACAGTACAAAATACTTCATTGTTTGCCCTTAAATATACTGCATTGACTGTTTCATGAAGCATAAATAGTAGGGTTGCAGCTCTCTAATTGATCAACTTATTTCTTAAAATATTCCATTTTAATGAAAGATTGTGTGTCTTTTTAGTTACCAAACCTTTTGAAATGATTCCATTTATTTCATTTGTGGCATTGTTGACCAAAAGCTAAACATTTCTCCCTTTTAGATTCATGATTTCCACCACAGTTATGACAATTGGCAATGAAACTGGGTTAGGGCCCATGCTTTGAGTTTGCTGACTCACTGTTATGCTTCACTGAGACTGTGCAAACTTTAGAATTTGTTGGAAAGCTCTTGGGGTTACCAGTGAGTGCTGCAGGGGCTACAGTTGCTGCCATGTGCTTGGGCTTGTTTCTTTTAACCATGTGCTTCATACTGTCACCATGACCTTTGCCACTGTGCCTTCTAGACCTGTTATCATTTGTAAGCATATTTGTGTGCTTTTTTGTGAGCTCATGTTTCTGACAAACCTGAATGTCTTATTCAGAGTTAAATCACTGTCATGAAGAAAAATCTTTCTCACAGCATCATCTTTAATACCACCACAAGTTTGTCCTTTATCAACTCATCTGTTAAATCACAAATCAGCACATTTTAGCCTTATTCCTCAAGTCATTTATATATACTGCAAAAGTTTCACCAGGCTTTTTTGATCCAGTGTGTAAAAATAAGTGCCTTTCCATTGTAACATTTCACTGGGGGGAGGGTTACACTTTTCTCTAAATTTACATTTTAAGCACTCAGGGTCTACCCTTAACAGCCTGTACAACAATATGACAGTTTTCTCCCTCTCCTGCATAGATTGCAGGTGCATACACAAATGAATGTTCCTTTTCAATGGTTTCTGACCTAGCTAAATTAATCAGAATAAATGCCTTTGTATGGTCATCTTTATCAAAAAATGCAGCCTGTATGAAAATGTTGTACTCTTGCTTAAACACTGTCCAGTTCTCTGCAATATTATTGTCAAACACAAGTGCACTGGGTTTTCGAAATCCATCAGATATGCCCACAAAGTATGTACAAACACACTAACAATATGGCTCTTGTAATTATGTATGAACAAACCATTCTGTTAGCTTGTAATAACATTCAAATGCACAATAAATTCTTTGAAACACTGTACTTTGAGAAATATGCTCTGTAATGGCTGTATTTTGTGAAATAACTTTATTGTAATACTGCACTAACATGCAAACTCTTTATACACGTCTGATAACTCAGATATCTTTAATTAATACAAAACAGGCGATATTGAAGTGTATTAACCCACCAGTTAGTTCACGCAGGAATGGGCATGGCCTGTTTGATTGACAAGGCGGCGGGCAGAGTTTCAGTATGTAAATACACCATGATTGACACGGAATCCATGCACACAACAAACTCCATCCTCATCAAAATTATTACTTTCTCCTTTTTAGGGGGGGCAAGCCCCCCCTGCACTCCCCTTGTGGGGGTGCTGTGCCCCCCACACTCTGCACTGAACAAGTGTTGTGCAACGGTGTTGGTATACAGCATTCATTTCAGCCATTAATAACAGTATCGTTTAGAGAAACAGTTTTGTGGTGTGAACTCTGCCCGATTGACTGACTGAAATGTGATGTACAACAGGCATTTTAGTTTTATGCCCCTAGTAAAACATTTCTTTTTTGGTAGTGAATGTCTACAATAAAACATTGGGATGCTGAATATTAATTACATTGCAATGTGTCAGGCGGGGTTTGGGCGGGGCTTGCTACTGCGCATCTGGTGGGTTAATACACTTCAATATTACCCAAAAATATATGTTTAGAGAAATATGCACTTTCTTCTTATTTTATTCATTTTATGCAATTCAGACTTTATTTCAAACATTTTCTATAGTAATTTGAATATTTTTATCAATATTGGACATATTGGTTTATTTGAATATTGTTTAGAGTGTTCTGTATGCCTTGTTTCATATCTTGTGAATAAGAAATAGTTTTGAGCAAGTTTTAACATCTGAAATTCATTTCTGACCTGTTTTGCTAATTATGCATGCAGTAGGGATGATTCACGTCTCTAAATTCCTCCAATGCCAACCGAGTGCCTCTCGGACTTAAGTGGAAGAAACTGGAACTCTTTCTGGCAACAAATTGGTCTGGCCATTCTTCTTCTAACCTCATGTCTCTTTAGACATGCTGCTGCTGACACCATGTCACTTGTCCCTTTCTAACATAGATGACAAGCAGGTGTGTTATTTGTTTAGATGCTTTAATACATAGAAACACATCAGGATGGATAGCAGCATCATAAAATATAAATGAATTGATTAGCAGACAGACCTTATATACATACATGCTTCCATCTCAACCACTTATCACAAAATGGCAGTCAGACTTGCAGATGCTCAGTATTTATACACTTGTGCAAGCCCTTGGATAGCTTCTTTAAGGTACATACACACACATTGATCTACAGTGTCCAAATTCAAAATGATGTCATTTCACAATCTGCTACCTCTTTGACCTGTTTCAAATTTCCAAGTAACATTAGACTTAAAAGATGTTTATCTTCACATCCCTACTCTTCCAGATTTCAGACATTTCTTAAGGTTTTGTGTGTCTGGATCACATTATCAGTCCCCTGTCTTACCCTTTGGACTACCTGCTGCACCAAGAATGTTCACAAAGTGTCTAGTTCCAGTTTTGGCTTATTACAGGATACATAGTAGCCACAGTTTTCCATATTTGGGTGACTTACTTATCTTTGCAGAGTCATTTTCAAAATGTCTGGAATCTCTCTGTCTTGGGTGAGAGATCTCTCACACAAGCTCTGATTCCAAGAGAACCTTTAAAAGTCTTTATTGACTCCTTAACACAGGATTGTCTTCCTGGGAGATCAAGTAGATACCTCAGTTGAAACAGCTATTTTCCACAAGAAAAATAGATCTACATCTAGATCTATTTTTAAGGTTTTCATTTACTCTTCAGTCACTGTGGGGGAATACCTCAGGACTTTGGGTTTCGAGGCACCTTTGATTCTCATGATACCCCTGGCAAGAATCCACATGAGAAAGATACAGTGGTATCTGAAATATCTTTGGTCTTAGCACTAACACTGTTTATCTTTTCAAATTTCACTGCTGGGTTTTGTCCAAAGAGAAATTGTTTGGTGGAGAAAACAGATACCCTTAAATCCAGATCTCCCCTTCTCCCTCTCTGCTCCAATGCAGTCAGTCCATATAGGACTTTACTTGAGGAGCAGTTTCAGGAGGGATATAAGTGCTAGGGATGTGGAATACCAAGGACAGATGCAAGCACATAAATATCAAGGAAAGTCTTACCCTGATCAAGACACTAAACTCTATGGACCTTTTTTGGTCCCCAGGAGCTCCTCAAGTGGTTATAGACAATATCACAATCATGTGGTACATCAACAAGCAAGGAAGAACCAGGTTGCACCCCATTTTCAGGCTAGCCATATTAGCTTTGAATATAGCTTTTCAGGACAATCTCACTATACAGACATCATACATTCTGCCAGTGCAAAACTGTCTGGCAGAGAAGCTGAGCAGGGCAAGGGCACACCCTCATGAATGGAAACTCAATCAAGGGGTCTTCCATGATTTGAGCCATTGGTGTGGAGTTCCTTAAGTAGACCTTTTTACCTTCTCTTTAAACAATCAACTGGCAAGATTGCCTTCCAGGATGCCATGCAACAAGGCCTGAAAGACAGATGCATTTGTTTTTTCCTTGGCCAGGTAAGTTCATGTATGTTTTCCCACCATTTCCACAAATATCCATGGTACTTCTGAAGATTTAAAAAGAATCCTCCAAGATCATTGTGGTGCCTCCCTTCTAGCCCAGGCAATCATAGTTCTCTCTTCTTTTGAAAATGGCCAGGGGGATTGCCACAAGCATCATCACATATTGGATCTACTCACACAAGACCTGGAGTGTTTGATATACCCAAACATCAATCAACTTCAACCGGC
This sequence comes from Protopterus annectens, assembly GCF_019279795.1. Classification (NCBI taxonomy): domain Eukaryota; kingdom Metazoa; phylum Chordata; order Ceratodontiformes; family Protopteridae; genus Protopterus; species Protopterus annectens. Next base: position 131,317,668 of record NC_056725.1, on the reverse strand, counting down.
TGCCTATATGATAGGGTTTTAATTCTTTGTAGACATCTGTTCACTGTCAGTAAGCAGGTAGTGCTATTGAAGGCAAGAAAGCCTGGTACTAGATAATCATATATTAACAAATGGAAAAGGTTTTCTAGTTGGTTCCAACAACATTACCAGCACCCACTCAGGGCTAGTTGTTCTCTGGTTTTACAATATTTATCAAGGACAGCTACCACAGCAACAACTGCCAAAAATTCTCAGGACCAGCAAAAACCATGAAGAATGTAATTTATTTTCCACACAACCACCGACTTTGTTGTTTGACAGTTGTTGCTGTGGTAGCTGTCCTTGTTTTATTTGGAGCATTGCCCTGTTCTGGGGTTGCATTTTTCTGTTTTTACAATATTTATGTCCTTTCTTATTTGTCTATCAAGGTTCATTTATTAACCATTTTGGCATGCCTGCCCATGAATTCTACTCTTTCAATGCAGTTTCATGTCAAAATGGTTTTGAAAGGGGTTTTTCAATAGAAGCCTTCAAGAAAACTGGTGATCCCTCCTTGAGATCTTAATTTTATGTTAGAGTAGCTAACACTTGCCCCATTTGAACTAGCTAATATGGCTGACTTGAGTTTATTAACATGGGAAACAGTTTAACTAATTCCTCTGATCTCCCCGTTTTCTTTCATGAACCTAAAAATGACAGAATCATCATACCTTGGATGTCCATGGACAACTTAGTTACTATCTTGACAGAACTAAATCTTTCAGATTTTTGGAACATTTGTTCATTTCTTATAAAGGTAAGAAGAAGGCACAGCCTGTGACAAACGTTGTCTAAGCCTATAACTTTTGCTGCACTCATCATAAACAAAGTATGCAGGGTCAATGCTCACTTTACTTTGCTAGCACTTTGGTTTCATCTATGGCTTTTTGGAAAGGGATGGATTCTACATGTATTCTAGAAGCTGTTGCCTGGTCCTCATACATAGTTTTACAAAGCACTATAAGCTTGGTTCCTTCTGTAGGTCCAGCTCAGGTTTTGCTAGGACCATTCTCCAGGGGCTCCTGGACTCTTTTCCTTCCACCTCCCAAATGTAGTAAGCTATGGTAATCTACTCATAATGCTAAGGCTACTGCAGAAGTGATGAACATGATGAACTTAGTACAGGTGTATAAATAATTTATCAATAACAGTAAATGTTTGAATGATTACTACTGTAGGAGCCACTCCCTCCCTCTATCCCCTTATTTTTGGTGCTTTTTTCATGCCAGGGTGTGGACATTTATTTTTTGCTGTTCTTAGTTTTGTCATTTACAGGCTGAGCCTCCCTCGGTCTGCTATCTGGAAAGCTTTGAAGATCTTTGCACCCAAACTTGTCTTTTAGCCAGCTCAGCTTAAACTGTCTGACAGTTTGGGTGTATGGAATTTGCCCTGGAATGCTGGAAGCTGTCTGGCTGTTATATCCTTTTCAGGATATAACCTAAAAAGCTAAGGTTATTACAGCAGTGATCATTCAAATATCTACTGTTATGGTAAGTTTACCTACACAACCGTACTTTGATGTTGCATCCATTATTATGATGCCATCTTTGAGCACATTTTCAGTGTTGAGTTTTATATGATTGAACTCAATTATTTAGAAATCAAGAAGCATTCATTGTTTTTTGTAAAGTAAGATATTGTGTTCTTTTTTTTCCCCTGTGGTCTGAGTTTCAGTGTTTTAACTGTCATTGTTTGGGCAAGTTCTGCATTCTAAATTATAGTTTTTGTGTACTGATTTGTAATCCTGCTGTCTTTTTATGTAATCTAAAATATAATAAATCTATCTAAAATATAATATTTATCAGCTTCTGTTGCCTCTTGTCTGTGCCAGTAAGCAGTTCTATACATTAGCTCATTCTCATATGGCTTTGTGATGGCTGCTATTTCTTTGCCCTGTTTCATTTTGTCTACTCCATTCTCAGAGTACTTTCCAACTGAGATATTTTCTAAATGATATACACAGTGTACATCACGTTTTTCATTTCGTTTATTTATTGACAGTGATGTTCAGTTGGAAATCATGACTGAGGAGTTACAGCACAGGAAGTATACCTGATAGGCTAACACCTTGTCCAGTTACATCTGGCCAAGGGCAGGGAAGCTGATGGAGATTAACAACTTCAGCTTGTCCAGCTTTGCACTGTTGCAAAGTAACAGGCTGATTTTGCTGACATCTAGTGTTTCAATATATTTTTTTTTTGCATTCTTACATATTCAGTATTTTATGCTTCAGCCATATGGGATAGCAGGTTTCGAAATTTAACTTGTTTGACTTTAGTCTTTCTGAATCAGTCTTTTGGCATTAGGGATTTAATGGTGCTATCTTTGAAATATTGAGCATTAAGTAAAAGAAGCCTATTAGTTAACCCTTCTGCTGTTAATGTTCATTGTGTGTTATGTATATTAGCTGCACTTTATAGAACAGTGCTTTATGTGTACATCATCTTGAATACCTTAACTGGTTGCTGCAGCTCCATTTGCGTTGCAGCTCAAGTTATAGCTTAAAAAGATCAGCTTGGATGGACTATATATAAGGTTAATAAATACTAAGTAATTAAGTAAATCTAGATCAAGGTAGAGCCCAGTGAAAAGGCAATGCATATGTTATGTGATGATGGCATAAATACCAAAATATATCTGTCAAATGGAAATTTTGTATCTTCTTAATACGTTATCATTATGTATTGCAGCTCTAAATTGTGGGTGCAGTTTTGATGTGGCATCTGAGCCTGGATTAACAGCCACATTTATGTCTCCTGTTAATTCTATGTCAGCATGGAGCACCTTGATTTTTACATCCTCAAGCTTCATACGGCAAGAAGATTAAGGGATACAAATGCATATTTATTTATTTAATTTGCTTACTGAGATAGTAGATTGATGACAATAGACCATTTGCAGGGACAGCCCACCTGAAGAAATTTACAAAAAAAAAAAAAAAATAGAAGAAATTGACAAAGTAGTCACAGAAGGGAATGAATTCCATAGACACTTAAATATGTAAATATTATTAACAGTGTAGAAAAACAAATGTGAATTAATTTTAGTTGTAAATATGAGAGGGAAGCAGCAGTTGAGAACAGAGGGTCAAAGTACAAGTGATGCAAGTAAGGAAGGAGTTAGGTGATGTGCCCAGTAGAGCACATACCTCTCAACCATACCGAATTATTTGGTATTTACCGGTTTTGAGGACAAAATAATGGGGTGCCATGAATTCCCAAGTGGCCCCTTCAGTTCCTGATTATTTTAATTTTTATTTACAAGTTACAGCTGACGTCATCACACATATCCTGCAACATCATCAACGTGCAGGGGCGTACATGATGACATCAGCTTCACGACCCAGTGCCTAACTGCCTGTTAGACTCTGAGAACTGGCCGGAGAGTTAAAAAAAAAATAAAAAACAAAGTTCACTTTATACCTGTGGCACAGCCCCTTTTCGACATGGTACATTACACCATCTCATTTATGGCACTATGGCTACAGGAACAGCCAGGTGAGTTAACGTTAAGTAGATGAAAAAAAGACCAGTTGGGAAGCAGTGTGGTTTATTCACGCTATCAATGCCATTGGCTGAGGGAAGGAAAAAATGATTTAACAGGAATAATCATCATCCAAGAATGTTTAGCCACATTAGGGTCTACAGACATTATTTTGCAGGTATTTATATGTATATAAACAGAAGACAGTAAAAATAGTGACATATGTACAGCCATACAAATGTGCATTGTGTCACTTGTGGATTATCTGTGCTGTGCAAACAAAACTATTGCATGTATAATGCACGAGATGGGGTGAGCAGGGGTATGATTTGTTACTGGCCATCTATCTCTCAGATGTCCTTATTTGGGAGAATCATTCCAATTTTCAGGCCTGCCTGGTTCACCGAATCTCAGTATTTTTCAAATCATTCTGCCCATCGCATGTGATTTTTGATGCTGGCTAGTACACAGAAAGTTACACTGCATGAACAGCAAACTCATGGCTCCAATAATATAAAGAAAGTGGAAACACACCATTCATTTCCCTTTTTCAGAAAATGACTTTTTTGTGGTTGAACTCTGCAGCAGTTACATAAATCTAGAGCTGTTATCCTGTCTCTTTTATAAATGGTTTATATTTTACTATCATTTTTGTCATCGTTTTTTGTATTTCTGACAAGTATCCCACATTACTACTCCAAGACTAAATAATTATGTGCTGTTTAAATTAAATGCTCTTATCTTTGCATTTAGGTGGTTGTAAATACCTACAGCAACCTATATCTGTATTTTTTATTGTCTGCAGGTGAGATACCTGTCCAGATCCATCCCTTAAATTGTTAGTTTTTGAGACAGCAGACAGGTTGTCCAGTAGTGATGGCTATGTGGGATCCGCAAACATTATTGAAATATTGTAAGCTTAACAGGAAAACCTGGAAACAAATACAAAAATAATAAAATCAATTCCAATCACCATAACTATATCTCATTGTTGCTGTGATTCCCACAATGCAACTCACTGAGCATTAACAATATTCCAAAAGTAATAAGTAAATGTGCCTGAAGTAGAAGTAAAATATGAAGGCAGTGTTTTAATCAGATGCTATTTGCCTTTTTGTACTTAGAATTAAAACAAGAAATAATCACAAATAAACTGTTGCCACATTATTAATTGGAATCATGAGCTTCATCAAAGAGATTCGAAACATTGTTGTTTATGTTGTCTGAAGTCTGAATTATGACTTGTTTTTCTGATATAAACATTTTTTGGCAACCTACTTCAAGAAGAATAGTGTGTGTGTGTGTGTGTGTGTGTGCGTGTGTGTGTATGTAAATGCAGTTCAGTTAGTGAATGCGAGTTTTATTTCCATTTTTTTCAAAATTGTTTTGTGGTAGATAACTTTTTATTGTTAAATGAGTAGGTAAGATAAACATTAGCTGCAAAGTCAGGAATAGATTAAAGACCTTGATAAGATTGCAAAATACTTCACTTTAGATAATGGGCCAACTGTGACCCACCTGAAGATCGCACCCTGAATGAAGAACGAAAGTTCTCCAGCAGAGTGTTAATGTACATGTAATGCCCTCTGAAAAACGAGTCCCACGCTTCATGGCAGCATATCAAGCTGCCATGGAGCTTAGACTGAAAGTAACATAACAGCTAGAGTTTCATACTTCTTACTCTTCAGAAAATTTCTGTTGATACCAAGCCCATTGTTCAATTAATTTTTTTAAGTAAATTAAAGTAATATTGAAAAATTCTTACCAATTTTTGGGTGTTTGCTTCTCTTTATTTTGGTGTTGTCTCTAATGCCTGAGCAAAGAAGTTTTACTTGAGAGAGACTGTAGAGAGTAAGAGAGAGAGAAAATCCAGATGCTTTTTTTTTGTTTTTTTTTTAGGAGGGAGACAATGTAACCCATAAAAGTGTTTAGTAGTCATATCTGTGTGCTCTTTATTTGGAAGTTACCTTGCTGTAGTTCTTAGTAGTGCCAAGGTAACAGTTCTGATATGCTATGCTTTTCCTACAGGTGCTGAATATAAGAAAGGGAATACTGTAACTGAATGATTATATGTGCACATGAGTCCCCCCAGTTCATAAGTTTATGGGATTACAGCTTCTTTTGTGAATGAATTGACAAACTGGCCTTCAAGAGTCATGATTGCCCTATACAGTGCTAACAGCTGTTGAAAGTTTCATACCAATTAGTATACCAGTTCTTGCATGGGTTAATACTCCCTCCAAACCAAATAGGCATTGTAAAGATCAGATGTCTTTCACTGTTAAAATTAGAATGTTGAAATTTAAATTTTTACCATTGTTAAAACTGGAATGTTGAAATTTTAATATATATGTGTATATAGGTTCATAGGTAGATACTAGGCTATCTGCCCTAGGGCATTTATAAGCCTAGCCAGAGTGTATTTGGCTTCCGCCTCCCTATTAAATTAGCCTACTGTGCCTCTGTAATGTAGGTCACAGAAGGTACCCTTTAAGATTAGCTTACTGTTCCTCTGTCTAGCAGAGACACAGAAGAGATCCCAGGGGTGAATTTGCGATTTCCCATCCACGCATCCAGATTTTGCTTGAAGAGGGTCAGCGAGGGGCTATGTCTAACATGAATTGGGATTCTATTCCAGAGTGAGGGTAGCCTCTGGGAAATGAATCTGTCCCTCCAGCATGTCCTATTTATTTTTGTGCTGAGGTTTAAGTCCCTGGAGCATGTAGCTCTAAGAGACTTGGATTTTTTGAGGTGAAGCATGTCCATTAATTCTGGGTTTGACATGGCTTTGTACGTGAGGCATAGATCACCTCTGAGTAGGCGGTAAGCAACTGAGTAGAGCTGGAGTTTCTTTAGTCGAGCTGTATAGGACATCTGTTTGTAGCCCATGATCCTCTTGGTGAGGTGCTGCAGGTGTTGGGTAAGGTACATCCCAAAAGGGGCATTGTATTCAATTATGGGCCTGATGAGTGATGAGTAGAGGGGCACAATGACCTCTCTTGATCTAGATGCAAACCCTTTCGTGATAAGGTGGGCTATATAGAAGGTCTATCTAACCACTTTGGCAACGTGATTATCAAAGGAGAGATTACTATCTACGTTGGTCCCCAAATCTCTAATTACTTCTTCTGTACTTAATGGATTACCACCTATGTGGTAATTTGTGGGCACCTTGTTTTTCCCAAAGGGGATGACTATGCACTTTTTAGCATTTAGCTTGAGGCCGTGGCTCTGGCACCAAGCATCTGTCTCTGTGAGACCCTTTAAGAGGATGCTTGTGTGGCTGGAGATTCGATTATGGCCCCCAGTTTGCAGTCATCTGCAAACTTTGTCAGCCATAATCCCCCCGTGTTAGCCTGAACCTCAGAGAAGTATATACCGAACAAGAGAGGTCCCAGAACTGAGCCCTGTGGGACGCCACTTGTAAATGGTTTGGATTCAGACATGGCTCCTGCGATTCTGACCATGTGGGTTTTATCCCTGAGCCAGTT